>NW_027111631.1:202244-223344 GCF_000696795.3 Halyomorpha halys
GAGAGAGAGAGAGAGAGAGAGAGAGAGAGAGAGAGAGAGAGAGAGAATGACCGAATTTGTCAGAATGAGTAAGGTACAAGTTGGCCAACCAGGAATCTTTCGTGAGCATACAAGTACATTAAGTTACCTAAACCATTATAGCTAAGCATCACGTAACTTACAAGAAGGAATCGGACAATATAATATTGCATTCCATGAGACAGTATCACGGAAGTATATAAACACGAAAATAGTATCTGAGATTGTACTTTCCTCGCGAGATCTTGAGTTATTGTTGAGGATGGAATCGCGTGTGCCACTGCAACCTTGTTTCAGATCTTGTGAAGCACTCGGACAGCGTAGTATGTGCTTCTTTTGTAAGTGTTTATGGCGTGAGATTAGCTTTAAAACTGACATGATAATTACAATGAACGCCGGTAGCGAATCAACTTTTAGATATATTAAAATGTGGTAGAGGAGTGTTGAGAGAACCGTATTCATCGGTTTAATTAAATTTCTACTGGCCATGGATGTCTTCTATTATTTCTGAAGTGTTTGACAAATAAATTTCATCATTGGAGAGGTTTCTCCACTAACTTACTGCCGCAATTGGACTTCTTTAGAAAATATGAAAATACGCCTTGAACAATAATTAAACCTAATGACATGAATTAGGAGATTATTGGGGATGTGGTCAGTGAAGAACACAAATAAGTAAAACTTATTTATTAGTGCCAACGCTTCGGCCAATTTTCCAAGCCTTGATATGTCTAAGAACAAAAAAAAGATAAAAACCACAATGGTTAAATGGAATAACCGACTAATAATGATTAAACTGAATAATCATAATTCACAAATCAGTGAATAACAACTTAATTTAGTTAATTACAAATATAACTTAATTCTTTTAAGATCTTCTCTCAACAAAAAAATTGGAAAATTGAAAAAAAAAATACCCTTTTATACAAAAATAAAACATTTAATGAGTTTAAACAGTATACTCTTCCAAGATATAAATTTTAGTACATTTAAAAAAAAAAAAACCATGATCAAGCATTTATTGTCTCTTCCAGGACAATCTGGGGAATATTAAATATTAAAATACTGTTCTTATGTCAATATGTAAGAAGTAAAGAACACAAAGTCTTTTTTCTTTTTTTTGGCCATGTAGCATTGTAGATGGATAAATTTCATAGACAAATTGTAATGAGAGTAATAGGTTTAAAAAAAATAAATATAATTTTATCCGAATGGAAACATCTGTTCAAACAGCCCTTCTGTAAGCTTACAGAAATGTTATAGTTTACCTTGCAGTTTTGAGTTACTAGTTTTGTTTTAATTTACCTAGAGGTATCGATGTGATCTATATCTAAACTACTACTATATGCTGGACACATTGCGAGGGGTGTAATACAGAGAGAGAGAGAGAAATACTTTATTCATCCATGCTTCCCAAATACATTGGATTGCTACATTATACAGCATACTAATCAATCCGTGACACCGTAAAAAACAGCTTTGAAATAAACTGAATCAGTAGGTCGCTGAGACTGTTAGTGTAATAGTTTCCTTATTTTATGGAAAAATTGAAAAAAACTAAGTAAAAATTTCAAAACCAATGAAAATTTCTTGATGAACCAAAGGTAAGTCGAGACATTTTGAAAAATACTGCAATATTAAACTAGCTGACTTCTAAGAAATAAAGTAAAAAAAGTTTCGAAATAAAAAAAAATGTAGTTAATGATATTGCTAGGAGATAGTTTTCTCTTTTTGAGAAGGTTCATGAAAAATATGAAAACGTCATTTTATTTATTTTGAAGTCCTGGCTCAGAAAAATTGAAGACATTAACGCATTGTCTGTAAATATCACAAAACTAATGAAAATTTCTTGATGAACCAAAGGTAAGTTGAGACGTTTTGAAAAATATTGGAGTATTAAAGTAGCTGTTGATTACTAAGAAATCAAGCAAAAAAAAAAAGTTTGGAAATAAATAAAAATGTGAGTTAGTGCTAATGTAAAGAGATAGTTTCCTTACTTTGAGAAGGTTTATGAAAAATATGAAAACGTCATTTTTTTTATTTTGAAGTCCTGGCTCAGAAAAATTGAAGACATTAACGCATTGTCTGTAAAAATCACAAAACTAATGAAAATTTCTTGATGAACCAAAGGTAAATTGAGACGTTTTGAAAAATATTGGAGCATTAAAGTAGCTGTTGTTTACTAAGAAATCAAGCAAAAAAAAAAAAAAGTTTGGAAATAAATAAAAATGTGAGTTAGTGCTAATGTAAAGAGATAGTTTCCTTACTTTGAGGAGGTTTATGAAAACGTAATTTTGTTTATTATGAAGTCCTGGCTCAGAAAAATTGAAGACATTAATGAATTGTCTGCAAAAATCACAAAACTAATGAAAAATTCTTGATGAACCTAAGGTAAGTTGAGACGTTTTGAAAAATACTGGAATATTAAAGTAGCTATTGATTACTAAGCAATCAAGCAAAAAAAAAAAAAAAGCTACGAAATAAATAAAAATGTGAGTTAGTGATACTGTAAAGAGATAGTTTCCTTACTTTAAGCAGGTTTATGAAAAATATAAAACGTCATTTATTTATTTTTTTGAGGCTTCAAAAAACGGAAGTACTATATTAATTTTGACGCATGTTGTCAAATGATACATATTGTTGTCTCAGTGATATTAAAAGCTGGGTAAATTAAAATGCAAAAAACAAAATCGTAGGTACTTCCGAAGTATTCAGTTGAATCCTGAGGGTTTTTCCCGTTAGTTAGGCGTACCTGGGCTACTAATCTTATTTGATGTGTTTTGAAGCCAAGATGAAACAAACAGAGAAAAAAGAAACGAGAAATATTTCTACAGACGATATTAAAGAGGCTGTTTACAACAATATTGATTTTGCTAAGTAAATCATTTCGAAAATATTTCATCAAATCCTGCCCTCCTGTCCTACAGTATCCTTTCTAGATACACCACTAACGCCTGTTGAACAGATTCGATACTTAGGACTCCATCTTGACAAGAGACTTACTTGGAATCCACACACAAGACTGAAACGACAAGAAACTGCTCGTAGATTCCGATTGCTACAACACTTACTTGACAAACGCTCTAAACTACAAAAAATTAGTATACACTACAATAATCAGACCAATTTGGACATATGGAATTGAGCTCTGGGGCTCCACCAAACCATCAAATTCTTCCCGCATCCAATCGTTACAATCCAAAATCCTACGTAAAATCCTTGATGCTCCTTATTACGTCACAAATAAACTCATTCATAAAGACCTTAACACCCCATTCGTTGCAGATTTGACCCAAACCAGATATGCGTCTTTTTATTCCAAACTCCTTAACCATCCTAACCCATTAATTCTTAATCTTTCATCCTTAACAATCCCTGATAATCCTCCGAGGCGTCTGAAAAGAAGATGGCCACGAGACCTTCTAGTTTAAATTAATGTTTGAAGTACCACCAATGGATGGTTCCTTCCCAAGATTTTCAAGTGTATATGAAACATACTACATATTTACTTATTGTATTATTTTGTACAGTTGTAAATTACAATAAATAAATAATTAAAAAAAAAATTCATCAAATTATAAAGTAATTGGAAATTTTAAGACTGTCAAGTATGTTCTGCTCTAATTATATACAATGAATATTAAAACAGATTTTTTAAAAATTGTATTCAAATCTATTTCTAAACAAGAATCAGATACATAGTCATCACTATCGACATAACAAATATTTTTTATAGCTATGC
This sequence comes from Halyomorpha halys, assembly GCF_000696795.3. Taxonomy (NCBI): domain Eukaryota; kingdom Metazoa; phylum Arthropoda; class Insecta; order Hemiptera; family Pentatomidae; genus Halyomorpha; species Halyomorpha halys. The sequence continues at coordinate 206,005 of NW_027111631.1, forward strand.
GTCCTAGAAACTAACGCAATTTAAAAAGATTAGATTTTCGTACTTAAGGCTGAATATATTTGGAGGACTAATCTTAGCCGAGGGACTGATTTCGAAAAAGGACAAGCCAGCTGGGCTCTAGTTAAGAATCTAAATATTTGGAAGAATGCCTGGCGAAAAAAGAGGCTGGAAGCTAATTTGACTTATCTAAATATATTTAGCAATGTCCGTCACTGATGGTGAAGGCCTTTTCTGACATATATCTTGCGAGTGAGCATAATGTCACAAAAATATGATTGAGCTTATCGCTTTGTCACTTTGTCGAGGACAAAAAACAACTCAGTCACACCGAAATGCTTTTTCCCCTTTTCGCTCATTTAAAATTATTAATGTAGCACGGAAAAAATATTGTAGTAATTAGTCTTTGTAATTATGCTGAGAAATCCGGAGTCTTTTTATACATTCTCATTTCTTGAATATTATTACATTATGGATTTTTTTTTAACTAACATTATTTTAATATACTGAAACTATCGCTGTTAACTTCTATCTTTTGGGTTTTGGTCACTCAAGTTAGATTGAGATATACCATATTAGTATATAAACTTCTTACCCATGACAAAACGTAGTAGTAAATTATAGCCAATACCAAAGTCTTAGAGTAGCTTTGTATCCCATTTTTTTTTTTTTTAATTTCCCATTATATTTTACATGTTTTCAAAATACAGTGAAATCCAGTTTGGAATTATAGGAATTTAGACGCTACGACGTTAGACGCATTTGCAAAGGAATTTATCGTCACTAAGAGGTGTTAAATAATAAAAATTTGAAATTATAGAAAACAAATAGTTTAAATATGATCTTTATACAATCTTAAGACTGGTTAATTTAACAACACAGTAATGAATTAAAAAAAAAACAGAAAGATTCTGATAAAACGTCACTAGTGCTGCATGCACCCAACAAACAGCATACATTCCATTCTGGAAATACTATGATTTTACTTAAAGATAATACCACATTCAAAAGGAAAATACTTGACGCCATTTACATATCGGAAACATTAATCATACAGTGATTTTTAAAACAGACACAAGAAATCAAAACCAACACAATGCAGAGATTTTAAGTAAAATTAATTTATGAAAGATATGGGATAAAATTAATTTTCATTATAATTAGGAAATTTAAACAGAATAAGGTAAAATAAATAAATTAAATGCTTGACCTGAGTGTGGGGAAGGTAACAAATATTGTTGTGATAAATTATAATAGTGAAGGTTGTCTGGGATTAAAAGTTTTAATTTTTAATTTAATGTGAAGAATTGACAAAATAGGTAATTAGATATAAGCTAAAGGATTGCTTATTAATAAAAATATATAATTCCCTAATTCTTTAATATCTCATAGGGTAATTGAGAACTAAAATTAATGACCTGGGCAAAATAGCCTGCATAAAGTTTTTTAAAATTGATGTGGTTCTAAAATTGTATTAAGAAGGTATGATCATTTTTTAAAAATATTGTTATTCGTTTAAAATTGTTAAAAATCATTTGTATAACAAAAGCTGTTTTTGATATATTGCCGTAAAAGATGGCCGAATTAGCCTAAACGTCCGACTTTTAATTTTAAATTGTTTTGAGACTAAAATTGGATAAAATTTATTATTATTATTATTTCAACAATTTAATTTAAGGTTTTGACATGAACAAGTAAGTTTATTTAAACTCTGTACATACATATCTTAAAGCTAATTAAATTAATTTTATATAATCTTCCAACTTTTTTAATTGATAATTGTAATATATTAAAAAAAATTAACTTGACTTTTTTACTATAATAATTAATACCACTTTATATGATCGAATTATTTTTTATATCGTGATTATAACTCTTATATCAGCTACTATAATCTAATATAAAAAATAATTTTATAAGAAATGCATCAGAGATTGAACGTCAGAATGTATAGGCAAACATCACCATTGCTGTGGATTGCATTATATAATATTACAAAAAAAAAATGTTATTAATTTATTAATTAAACTTCTAAAGCCAAAATATAAAGTGATCACATCTACTAAATTAGTCTTCTATGGATTATTCCAGTCTAATAAGAGATTTATCCTATTCTAGATATTAGTACGGAAACACAGAATGGTAACGCACTTTGGAATAAGATTATGTAATTTTTCACTCCTCTCGTTGGTTTTGATAACTCTGCCATTTTTTTTTAAACATTTAATTCTAAAAATAATTCATGCATCTGTAGTACAAAATATGGTATTATTTATAGATGCTATAATATTATAATTAGATGCTCAGGGCCGCGGTCAAGAAAAACAAAAATAGTTTTTGACATTTTACCCATGGCCTTCATCAATAAATAAATATCCATTAATAAATAATTGAAAATGATTTAATAAATCAATAAATCGTTGGCAAATATTTTAGTTTTTCTTGACCGCAGCCGTAACTAGAAATAGTTTGTTTCTAAAAATAAAATATCGAATAATTTTTCATTAGTTCGAAGTAAAAAACTTATTTTATATACTTGTGTTCAGTTTTGATACATTTTTTGATAATATCCTTTTTATATCCTTGGTATGTCCTTTTTCTCCTCCAATAGACAAATATTCAACGGATCTGTGGCAGTGCGTTGTATAGATATTTCACTACATTAACAATATCTATTCCCTTTGTCTATCTTTGGTCATTGTTACCAAAAATCGGTGTGATTTCCCAACTGACTTTTGCCAAGTAATAGTAGGGAAATAGCATCCATGTTGTGCATTCAATTTGGAATGCTGGTAAGCTTTGGATTGCGTACTCATCTCTACTTCCTTGTTTTATATCACAAGATAATAATTATTGAGTTTACTTAGATAATTTTCATTCTCATATCTGATTTTCATTTTTCAACTGTTATTTCCATGCTTAAAATATTGTTATGAGATTTTTTTTTTCGATTTGTTGAGTCATGTTTTTTTTTTTACTACAGGTCATTCACTATCACAACCTCAAAATCAGTGCCACTAACGCCTTTTGAGCATATTCGGTAATTAGGACTCCGTCTTGACAAGAGACTTACTTGGATTACAGATACAAGACTGAAACGACAAGAAACTGTTCGTAGATTTTGATTGCTACAATACCTTCTTGACAAACGTTCTAAACTTCCCATTCCCTACAAAAAATTAATATTCACTGTGATAATCAGATCAATTTGGACATATAGAATTGAGCTCTGGAGCTTTACCAAACCATCAAATTCCTCCCGCATCCAATTCTTACAATCCAAACTCCTACGTAAAATCCTTGATGTTCCTTATTACATTACAAATAAACTCATCCACAAAGACCTTAACATTCCATTCGTTGAAGATTTGACCCAAAACAGATATGCGTCTTTTCATTCCAAACTCCTTACCCATCCTAACACATTAGTTCTTAATCTCTCATCCTTAAAAATCCCTGATAATCCTCCGAGGCGTCTGAAAAGAAGATGGCAACGGGACCTTCTAATTTAAGTTAATGCTTGAAGTACCACCAATGGGTGGTTCCTTCCCAAGATTTTCAAGTGTAAATGAAACATTATTTACTTATTTTATTTATTATTTTGTACAGCTGTAAATTACATTATATAATTTTTTTAAAAATCAGGGAAGCATTACGTTATTATAAATCATACATTCTTTCTTGTGCTATTATTATAAAGATAGTGAGGATTTTTTCACAATTGCTAGACATTACTCTTTAAAATGTCATTTTTTGCCAGTGAATTGTTATGACAGTAAAATAGAAAACAAAAATACACAGTTGCTGTTTAGATTTTCTCTCGATTAAATAAACATGTTCTAGAATGATTTTAAAAAGCAACAGGTTTAAAAGAGATAGGATTCAAAGCACGATCGTTTTCCAATGCTTTTAAACACATTTCCAAGCCATTACATCGACTGAGTTCCCCAACGACATAAGTGGCCCGAAGTTCTAAAATGGCAAATCACCGACAACGTGGTCCTTACACCGTAATTTTAACTTTAATTGATGTAACAATTATTCCCAAAGTGGTGTGTTCATGGAATTCCCTTAACCACAGACCATTTTACCAGTGTTTAAATATATTATGTTATTATCTCTGAAATATAGTGCGCTGAATGTTATTTGAAAGCATCATTTTAAATTGTTTAAAAGATGAAATAACAGGTGTTTCTCTCCTACCTCTCTCCGACGCTTCACAAAGTTCTATCAAATATCCTAGTATACATCCGTATTTTATCCTGACCTAATAACCAATCAGATCCTTCCGTATGGAGTAACAAATTCTCCTCCATGTATAGTTTTGGCACTTAATACGCTTCATTATACCATTTCGTTAGACAAACCACTCCATCGATCAATCCCCTCCCTCTTCATCAAGGACAAGATGACACTGTTCAAATGCTTTATCCTCGATCTCCTAACGACCCGACGACTCCTTTAGGCCGCTGCTGTGTCACCATTATTATCCTCTCTGATTCCGGAGTCATTAGGAATCGACTAAGAGCTGACGATGGACTGATGTTCATAATTATTAATATTATCTGATGGGAATGACAGCTGAAAAGCCGGCGTGTGTACCTCGTTGTCAGGATTAAAGATAGTGTTTGTAGGGCCGACGACATCTTCGGCACTCCCAAATGATTATTTTTTACAAACCAGATTCCGTTACTATTTTCAACTGTTAACTCATAAGGGTTTAAAGATATACAAGAATAATCACGCAAGATTAATGATAAACACTGTAAAAGACTGTCATAAAAGAACAAAAAACAAACGGTGAAGGAAACAGAAGATGGCCAGGAACATCCCAACATACATTGAAGTTAATAGATTGCCTTGGTTAGGATAAATTAGAAGAATGAAATTGGCAGTCGCGGAAAGAAGAAAACAACAATAAAAATAATATAGACTGATAAAGAGAAGGAATGACAGAAAAATTAATGAGAAGTAGTCTGGAATAGAGAGGAACATTGAAGATATTTAGAGTGAAGAAAACTACATTAGAAAACCATTGACACAGTGAAAAATACTGTTATTAACAAAAATATGACAAAAATAGTTAATCCTGCAAGACGACATATATATATATTTTAGGGCGAGTTTTCACTAAAGTATTATCAGTTAGTAACTCTTTTATTAGAACCATTTTATTTGTCTCTTATCATTTTCGTTTTTAACAAACTGATGCTTAATGTTTACACCAGCCAATACCGAAATGTTATAACCATTTAACAAATATTTTAATATCATTTTGCTGCAGAGGTCTTCAGTGAAAGTCTCAGACTAACCAAAATAATAATATTTTGATGCCTACAGTTTCCCCTGATACAAAGCAATGTGTCAATAATTCACATTTTCAACGAGTCAATCCATTCGAAATCCCACACCATTAATATTTTTATTATAAATAGCAATATTAGTAATATTTGAACTAGTTTAAATAGTAGGCAGCTAAATATTAATTTTACGTGTTATAAACCTATTTAGTGAAATTGCAGATAAAAATAATTCATAAATTTAAATTAAATTATATAAGCATACATCTTATCCACACGATGCTTACACACATTATTTTCTAAACATTCTACTTTTATTGTTAAACAAAACCATCCTAATATAGTTAGTGTTTTTATAATTAGTATTATTTATAATAATTAGTGGTCTATATAATAATCAATTAGTTCACTAGCATTATTAAAAATTTTAGTCAACATGTGTAAAGTTTTCTTGAAAGTGTTCGTGCAGAAAAGGACAAATGTTTCTCTTGATTTAATTTATGAAATCACTATTTATAATTATCATTATAAATTATGATATATGACTATTTATAATTATTAAATAGTTTATTTTTTTTTAATGTTAATGGTCTATAACCTTAGAATTACTCATTGAAGAGTTTTAGTAATTGTCTTTCTTCTCCAAATTTTACAATAAATAAATATAAAATATAATGCAATTGAAACCACAACAAATTGTACATTGATAATACCATTGGATAATACCGGTATACAAGCCCTCAATACTGCAACGATAATTGGATATTTAGCTACTGGGCTCCATTGCAGTATAGCATTAATCGTCCTCCCCCGAGGTATTCCAGTATTTTTACGGTTAGTTAATTGCACTGTGGAGACTGGATTGGGGCAATAGAGCTGACCCAACCCAGGCAACAAGTGGTTGGTTCTCCATTTCTCCAGTTCCAGTTCCAGAGGTACAGTAATACCTCGCCTCCATGACTCCAGCGAGATTAGCCCTGTCATTCTTTTGCGTGAAATCCGTTTTAAATATGCAAATACTTTACCTAAATAAAAAAATAAACATAGAAAATGCTAAATAATGCTATTTTTGTTATTTTTTTATTTAAGGTTTTATAAGAGCACTTATTGGTTTCGTAAAAAAAAAAATTAAATTAATTATAACAATAACATTTTTGCTAGAACTTATTTATTTTACACATATCTGAGATTTAAATCATTATTTATTTAGAAAAGGGAGTGATATATAACTGGGGATACCTAACTAATAAGCAGGGCTAATGATCCTTCCGACCAAAAATTACCCGCTCAACGCCTTAAAAATACACGTTTACCTTCATATTCCCGCCACTTTACCTCCTCATGGAGAATCGTTATAATTTTAACTGAATGATTGTTACAGTCGTGATTGTACTGTCACACTAGCTCTGACGTGATAGTTAATAGTATAAGAGATATTAATGAAGCAACTATCACTTAAACTATCACTTGTACACGCCTTGACACTGAAAATTGCAGAAGTTTCCATTATTGCGGCAAAAGTAATAGCGACTACCACGGTGTAACTATTTGATAGTAATAGAAATGATAGCGTTAATAAGACAATTGTGTATAATTTCACACAGAGCTAGTTTCGACATGTTTCATCTTTCCTCCTCCCACGAGTCCTGCGACAAAGTACTGTTGTCACGTGAGACGTATAAATGTTAATTACTTTACTGTATCTTCTAAATACTATTATGAAATTTATGAATTGTGATGCCTGGATTCCTTTCTCTATGTTTGTTGCCTGAAAACAATTTGATTAATTAAAATCGTACGCCTACAGATGACATTAAAAGTTAATATTATAATGTAATCCGCTTAGACAAAAACGGTATAAGAAACTGTCCATTCATCTAATTTATTTATTTTAATTCTATAAGCAAGAAAGTCTGTTTAATTTAATTTATTCAGCACGTTTGCTGCCGAGGATTAGTTCCAAATCATAATGGTAATAACTGGCAATCTTTAGAGCTGTTTTCATGATGTACTCTGTTGGAAGAGATTTTTTTTTTAAATATTTATTTATTGCTATTTACAACTGTACATAATAATACATTTAACAAATCTGATCTAAGTTAAATTGGATTGTTACAGGCGTGTAGAGAAGCTACCCATTGGTAGCACTCTAAGACATTTTACATTAGCTGGTCGTGGCCATCTTCTTTTCAGGCGCCTCGGAGGATTGTCAGGAATGGAAGAGGATGCAAGTTTAGAAACTAGGGGGTTTGAGAGGTTAGACAGTTTACAATGGAAGGAGTGATATCTGGTTCGGGCTAGATCGGTTACATAGGGAACATTAAGGTCTTTATGTATAGTTTTATTTGTGACAAAGTATGGAGGATTTTGCGAAGGATTGAATACGAGAGGAAATCGAAGGTTTAGTGGAGCCCTAAAGCTCAACTCCATATGTCCAGATTGGCCTTATTACAGTCATGTAGATCAGTTTTTTGTAATGTGTTGGAAGTTTAGACCGTTTGTCTAGTATGTGTTGTAATAATCGAAATCGACGTGCAGTTTCCTGTCTTTTCAGTCTTGTGTGAGGATTCCAGGTTAATCGTTTGTCTAAATGTAGTCCAAGGTAGCGGATCTGTTCGACAGGGGTAAGAGTAACATCATTAAATGAAACTGTAGTGCAGTCAGTAGGTTTACGACGAAGGGTAAAGGTGATTTGATGGAATTTGTTGGAATTTATCTTAGTCCTTCAATTACGACACTATTCTTCGAGGGCTGTGATATGGGATTGGAGACTTTGGGATACGATTAATGGGTTATTATTAACAGCGAGCACACATGTGTCATCGGCATACGTGGTGAGGATAGTGTTAGAATTGGTTGGAATGTCAGGTGTATAGATGGTGTAGAGGATGGGACCAAGAATACTACCTTGAGAAGGAAGAGATTTTAACCATCGAAAAGTGAACCGAATAATTGAAAAAAAACCATGCAGAATAATATGACAAACTTATTTAACATTATATTGTTGAACTTTGGGTTTTCACTTAATCATCGAATTCCTTTCGTATCCAATGCTAAATCCTTCGTAAAATATTCAATGATCCTAATTAGTCAGAAATAAGATCATCCATAAAGACCTCAATGTCTTGCCAATCTCCAATCACCTAAACCCAATTGTTTCTAACCTCGCTATATCCTATATTTCTGATAAACTTTCTAGGAGTCTGAAAAAAAAATAGCCTCGAGAACTTCTTTTCTACAATTTGAGTAAGGATTTTGTTTATTTATCTACCAATCGGTAGATTCTTCGGAAAGCTGTATCATATCATTGTAACATAACTCACAATACACTTACTAGATATATTTTCTTATTTAGTACAGTTGTAAATAACAATAAATTAAAATAAAAATGCACAGTTCTTCATATCTTAAACCAACGATCACTCAATGATCTACCCCATAATCACTTAAGTACAAACTTTTTCAGAAAGATTTACCAAGTCACTTCGATTTGTCACTAGTTTTAGAAAAACTTTTTTCGAATTAAAAATATCTTTGGACTGTAGCTAGGGCTGTTACAAAATTTTATAAGATAAACTGTTTTTGCTCTGGGCACGGAGCCTCCAGAAACATTAGATCCGCAGCATCTACTTATCTGCTGTTAATTCGGCTCTTATTATTGAGAACTTTTAAAGCAATTTCATTTTTTTAATTATTAAATATTTTTAAACATCTAGGATAATTGCAGTTCATTTCAAATTAAAAATATAAATATATAATTATCAACTGAATATTGTAATAAAGAAACATACCCCTATTTTTTTATGCTAACTTTCAAAATACACAACCCAAATTTACTGTTGAAAGAACTTGAGTAACTTCATTCTAGATTTCTGCTCCATAGATATTTTAGTATAAATTCTGTGATTCCGTTTTTCACTAAATTGTAGTATAAAGTTCATCAGGCTTCAAAATCAGTGTTAATATTTACATCTCATATCAGACAATACCCATAGGTATGCAGTTTTCACTATAACATGAAATCGAGGCCATTATCATTTAAAATTTGAATTGTTTTTACTATATTGTATCATATTTTCATATCTCGCAATAACGATGGTGGATCAGAAGGTCAAAAAAAGAATTCATTGATAGGTGGTGTTATTAATGAAGACAGGATATTGTTTACACAAGTGTAAATTATTAATGAACGTTGGTCAAATTGCTACACGATTTTCGATTCTCAACACAAATATAACATTTATTACAAGTAGAATGATCAAATGTAAAATAATTATTTGTATTCTCAGAGACAGAGCATTTTCAAAAATATTGGAAAATTGTTAGTTGACTGTTTTTAATTATTCGTATCTGGATTGAAATTAAAATTTAGAGTTCTAAACCTTGCTAAAGCTTTATTTTTTTCACACAGCACAAGGTAGGTTAAGTGTTTTACTGGATATAGTAATATTATTAATGACTTCTGGCCCATTAACTAATCTATCCAGTCTGTGTACTGGGTACTGATTTTAAATTCCTATTAATAATGTACGATAATTGATAAACTATTTCAACTAGTGAATCTCATTTAACTTTGAAACTCAGTTTAACAGTTAAGTTGCACTTAAAGTTCTTAGTTAGGTGTGATATTTAAACCGCTGAACAAATTTACCAAAGTCTTAAACCTTCAACGTCACCTGTTGATCTTAGTTTAAGTTCAAGAATCTATTAAGCAACTTGCATTAATCACTGTTTAAGTAAATTATATATCTATATCAATTTGAGCTGATCATTTTTTAAAATATACTTAGTTGAAAGTTATAATTCTGTTCTTAATCGAGAGTAACTGAATTAAACGATCAGGCATATATTAAAAAGCTAATAGAATTGTACATATTTTTTAAATAATTATTTCGGAAAATTAATTGTAGGAATGTGGTCCGGGTGGGAGTCGTAATAGAAATATTGTATTCATAAATATACATTAATACTATTATTTAAGTTATAATAGTATTAATGTATATTTTACTGGCGTTTGGCGAGTGATACATGCTCATATAAAAAATATACATTAATACTATTATTAATTGTATAATTATATGTAAAGATTCGGCATCTTTCTGTAGATATAGATGTATAGATATTGTATCTTACACTTAAGTGTTTATGGCAGAGGGAGATCCATTTTTATTTTTTTCTGTGCCACTCATAAGTTGCTTTTTTCCTATTTGGAGTATATAATAATTTTCAAAATGTTTTATTCATTTTTTTACTATTCAAAAAAAGTTGTGTACAAAAGTAAAGATCTTTCTCTAATAATGCTCCTACAGGTAAAGTAAAAAAATAAAAAACTGCTGAAAGAACATAAACTGCACTAAAAACAATAAAAAACAGCAACTTTAGATTTTAAACCAGATTGGGAACTGCTGGAAGGTCAAGGACACCTTAACCTTTAGTTTCAATACTTTCACGTGTTGTTTTTTTTTTGTTTTAATATTGTGAGTGTTTTGTTAGAAACTATCTATTTCTTGTACGACAGCAACTGATCAACTAAGGCATTCTTCAACGGGTCAAATTAAAAAATAAATAACATTCAAATAAAATAAAGCTTATTCAATCATAGGCACGAGAATAAATTATTGCTGGTAATGCCTGCAAAATGATTATTTTTTTATACCTCATTATTATTCGTTAATATTTTAACGTTAGTAGATTTATTGGTATATATCGTTTAATAATGATCAAGCAATAATTGGATATTTAAAATGTCATATCGGTACTGGTTGAAACAGCAGTGGCCAAGTGAATTATTGTAAAATAAAAAATGGACAATGGGAGTTCTGGCAATGGTCAGATGCTCCATTTAAGTTGAGACTTCAGCGCTCTTACTCAGCCTCCACTGGCTCATTACCAGTCATACGGTGAGAGAGATGCGCTGGGATCTCAAAGAGCTCTCACACATGGGGATAGTGAGGACTCTGGGATTCTCAGGTCAATAGTGTGAATATGTAAGAGTGTAAATGTGACTGTAGATTATTTTATTTATTTATTTTTATTATTATTTTATTTTATTTTATTTATTTATTTTTTCATGTACATAGTTTGATTATATTCTTTTGCTTTATTTGTCCTTCTATTTGTATATATTTAGAGAGAGATTATATTTATTTTCGTGTACTTGTTATTTATTTTTTTTTTTTTTATTTTATTTTAGTAAGAATGTGGTCATTCATTACTATTACCTGATGCCTAACAATGTTATGGCAGATTTCAATATTTATTAATCAATAAAGTTTTGAATATTAAAAAAAATATAAAATAAAAACGTCATATGATAATTAGTAAAATACTATAATTTTACAATGATAACAATTTTTATTTTAAGGGCCGCCCGTAGCTCTGCTGCTTGGATTAGAATCCGGCCTGGGGCGTCGACTTTCTTCATTGAGTGGCGGTCCCATAAAATGAAAAACTTGATCCCCAACCATGTTTAGGCAGTATAGAATTCCAATGTGAGTCTTGGTAAAAAAAAAATTATATTTCATTTTATTTACATTTTTATTCATCATTATTATTTACTAATGAATTTTAACGTCAGTTCATTTATTGGTATCTAATATTTAAAAATGAGCTGTAGTTTTTGGGTATTTGAAATGTGATATACCAATTTATAAAACATTATTATTTTACTATAAACATAGATATCGCAACGGATATACTATTTATTCAATAGCTTTATTATCAATGTTACCATCGCTGTAATAGTTAACAAATTCACACTACATATCAACAGTTTTAGTTTAGTTATTTAATGCGTGACGTCTCCATTGCTCGTGATAGGTAAACACTATTATCTCTGAGTCGAATACTTATGAATTATTTCGTGGGTTAAAAACCAACTTGGCCTACACTAAATAATAAAATAGGCAATATAGAAGCAATATCTTAAACTTTCAAATGAGTACTAAATTAAAAGGAATTAATATACAGTTTGACAACCTCAATGCTCATTAATACTTGTAATATTAGATTATGTTAATTAGACATTGTTTCACAGCGCTATCGCTAAATATAACTTACAATGCTGAAAGTTGCCAAAAATATTGTATTCTCTATTATTCACAGAATTACAAGTATTTATGAAATAAAATTAGCCTCTCAACTTCATAAAAATTGTCGACTACAAATTTAGTTTTTTTTTCGAAATAACTTTTATATGTTAGTATAATGATATAAATTTATTCTAGTCCTATTTTATATATTTTTATTCATAGTATTCAATATTAATAATTTTACTTTTTTCCCTCTATACTAATTCAAAATGTTACATCATAACATTATGATTGTATTTAACACTAGGTAACATTTTATATGTTATTACGTAATATGACAGCATGTATGTCATGATACAACATATCTCCTCTTGTTTTATTTGTTGTTTATCTATTTATTTTACAAGTGGAATTTTCATACATAAATATACAATAATTACCATGCATAACTAAGTTTATTTTTCTTTCATTCACTTAACTAAAATCGATGTTTGACTCCCAAGAGTTAATTTTCATTCTCATATCTTTTTACTTTAGTTTCAATTACGCAGTTCATATTTTTTTTATCACCACGTATGCCGATGACTCATGTGTGCTCGCTGTTAATAATAACCCATTAATCGTATCCCAAAATCTCCAATCCCATATCACAGCCCTCGAAGAATGGTGTCGTAATTTGAGGATTAAGATAAATTCCAACAAATCCCATCAAATCACCTTTACCCTTCGTCGTAAACCTACTGACTGCCCTACAGTTTTCTTTAATAATGTTGTTCTTACCCCTGTCGAACAGATCCGCTACCTAGGACTACATCTGGACAAACGACTAACCTGGAATCCTGGCACAAGACTGGAAACAGCACGTCCATTTCGTCCATTACAGCACTTACTGGACAAACTGTCTAAACTTCCAATCCATTACAAAAGACTGATCTACATGACTGTAATAAGGCTAATCTGGACATACGGAGTTGAGCTTTGGGGCTCCACTAAACCTTCGAATTCCTCTCGTATCCAATCCTTACAATCCAAAATCCTTAATGCTCCTTACTTTTTCACCAGAAAAGTCATACATAAAGACCTTAATGTTCCATATGTAACCGATCTAGCCCGAACCAGGTATCAATCCTTTCATCATAAACTCCCTAACCATCCAAACCCACTAGTTTCTAACCTTGCTTCCTCTTCCATTCCTGGCAATCCTCCGAGGTGCCTGAAAAGAAGATGGCCACGATACCTGCTAATGTGAAACTTCATTAGAGTGCTACGAATAGGTAGTTTCTCTACACGCCTGTATCACTCCATAATAACATACATCAAATTTACTAAATGTATAATTATGTACTGTTGTAAATTCCAAAAAAAAAAAAAATTTTGTTATAAATATCCGAATATTGAGACATTTGATATAATATTTTGAAATGAAATGAAGTATCAGATAAAAACAAACTTTAAAAGAGAGCATTTCTGCTAAATCGCATGCAATTTTTTTCAAATAAGGACTTTGAAAAAGTAAATAAAAATTGGGATATAAAGGATACTTTTTTTTAATTTCTGACATAAAAATCTTTTCCATTCGATTTTTATATATTTAATCAAATATGGAAAAATTATAAATATAATTAATGTTTTAAGCGTTAATTAAAATTATGGATTATTATTATTAATAAGAATTATGAATTAGCATCATGAGTTATAATCAATCCTGTAAATTATAAACCATATTAATCAAATGATTATACTTTTTTATTGTACCTATACTCTATTGTAGTTATACTTATTGAAGTGAACTTGTAAAAGTATATTGTGAACTTGTAAAAATATATAAATAACCATAGCAACAAATTAATATTTGAATAATTATCATCGTGAATAGCCTCACAGTGAGGCCGCTTTAGAGGGAGTTTATGTATATTGATAGACTCGAACTATATATTATTAATAATGCATCTAGTTTAGTGTACACAATCCAAATCAGTAATCTATCACAGAATCGCTAATATTTGGACTGTTAGATCAATTCCATCAGTCTGTAAATAGTTCTCTTCATATTTGTGTTTATATTGCATCAGGAAAAATTAAAAAAGTTTCTTTTATTAATATATATAAAAATTCACACAGTTTTCAACTACCGCTCTTGAGTGAAAACAAGCTTGACAAACTGCATATTATAATGGTGTCATTACAAAACAGTTTAGCTAAATTGTTGCTGAGTAATTTTAGTTTTGTAAATCTTTCCGTTTTGGAGCTAGGCTGGCACGTAGACAAATCCGCAAGTACCTACAGAATATTTTGCTTAAATTAGTTATTTAAACTCAGAGAATCATGGAACTCATATTCGAAATTTTAACGATCGTAACTTTCTTTAGCTACATGCTACATATATAGATGGGCTAAAGTAAAAATATTATTTATATAGGTTTCAATAAATTTGAAGGTGTTCGAAATGATTTATTTAATTTTTAATTTTTCACTTTAGTTGTTTTCATATAGATTTATTCTTCTTGTTATCATTATGATTCATTATGGTTTTTACTTTTTTATATATTTTTTTTAAATTTAGTTGTTCTTTTATCAAATATGCACACAAGGTATGATTGTGTACTTACAGTCTTAGTACTTATTTTCCTTGAGCGTGGCAAATTAATATTATTTCAATAAAAATCTTTAAAAAAATTCTATGTTTCTTTATAAACATTATTTTATATACTTATTATAAATTTGAATAGCACCTGAATAAATTCTAAAAAATACATAATCTTAACAATAATAATAACAACGCTGATATGCTTGAAAAGTGAGTAGTACATCTGACACAAAAGGTATTAGAAGTATTTTATAGACTGTACTGTAGAGGGTAGTTATTTTTTAATAATTCTACTAGCTTTTGGGGACCAGAATAGATAAAGAAACACCTTTCTGACATAATATCTTTGCGATACACCCATTTCAAAATAAAAAATTTTTTTTATTATTTTTTTTTTTTTTATGAGGTGTGCCACTATATAAGTAAGCAGCTACATAGACACACTCTGCGATATTGGCCTTTAAAAATTAAACTAAAAGGATTTTGAATTATATGTTTAGCATTCAATACATATGTAGTTTATCAGAACTCTCAAATAAGTAGAGACAAGTTAAAAAAAATCTAAAAGAATATTTGGACTAAAACGCCATTTACGCTGTGATTTAGCTCTGGGGAACCCGTCGATTTCCTAATTGCCCCATTCCCGCGGTTTTTCTGTTGATTGCAGTAAATCACTTCACAAATCCGGCAGGCTATTATATATAATTTGGGAAAGGTGCCACAATTTGTAGGAAACAGGTAAAACAAATTCCTGTGAGTGAGTATTAAATAATTTGTTGAAAAATGGATTAATAATAAGGCTATGTTAAGGAATAAAGTCAGAATTTGTATTGGTAAAACTTATCAATTAGAACCTTTGTCTCGTTGTTTATTTTAAATATAATTATAATAAAATCTGGTTACCAGTCTTTTGAAAATAAACGTGGTTCACAGTCTTACACAAAAAACAACGGGAGAAATGTTTAATTATTTATAGTTAATATTATTTATTTATAATTAATTATTTATAGCCGTTCCTTACATTCACTATTTTTTATTTAGTAAAATATTGATTTCTTGTTGCACGTACTAATAAATAATGATGTTAATTATAGGATAGATGTGTTTTCGGTTCGAAAATCAATAAGCAAAAGATTTTTAAGTTTAAATTCTTTTCAGGATTTTATCCTGTTTTCAAATTATGTTAAAGTGTCCGTTTCCTAGAGGCATTGGAAAACAAGCAGTTTTATTCACTGACAACATAGTAGGCCACGAGTGTGAGACACATCCTGAATAGTTTAGTTCTTTAGAAAATATAAAATTATTCGGTTTAAAACCAACAAAATCTCAAACAAATGACTCCTAAAGTCCATGCTTTTCGTATCTAGTCCCTCAAACGACCCAAAAACGGCTCTGGGAGGTTCAATAAAACGGTGTTTATTTAAAAATCTACCCACAATTGATGTAAAATAAAATTATTCAACGTCCGCCATTTTGTTTCAAGATAGAGAATAACAGATTAGTATTGTTGAAAACCATTTTAGGGTTCTTAATAATTACAAATTAAGTTCGGTCTAAATTATTTTGACACTTATTTTTATGAAATAAGAATTTGATATCAGTTTTTTAGCCATCTTCATTTTGTTTCAAAGTAATAAAGTTTAAAACTTTCTTTTATATTAATTTATTTTTCAGGAAAAGTTTATATTTGCAATAACATTATTTTTTATACTAGATAATAGCAAATGGTATAATAGTAATGATTATATAATAATATATAAAGAAAAATAATAATAAGCTCGGTGATAGCCGAGAATAAGGAATATTCTTAAATAATAATGATAATAAAAACACTTGAACAATTATATTGTTATTTTATTAACAATATTTTCAAATCCGTGAGACTGGTATTTATTGTCTAAATAAATTAATTGGTATCCATGTTGAGTCTCAACACTGTTTGTTATTTCATTAACAGGCCAACATTTCGACCAATTAGGACATCTTAAGGAAAATCATAAATATAAATTTACACCTTACAACCAATTTTTTCAGGCCATTCTGCCCAGGTCATTAATAACAGTCAAATCGCCCTATTTCGTCACAATTTCATTAATTTTTTAACTTTTAATTTTAGATCAACTTAACACAATTAACTATCTTACAAACAATTTTCAAAAGTTTTCCAATTTCCGGGGCTATTTAATTACTGCTAGATTTAACTATATTAAGTCTCCTCTTCCCGTTTTAACTAATTTTTTTTTAAAATGTGATAAAGAACTGTCACTCCTAGGGGATTTCACTCCACTCCCAAGCCCGTCACTTGTGGTGTCCCTCAGGGTTCGGTCCTTGCGCCAGTTCTATTTAATATATACACTGCCCACATAGTCGGGACTAAATTTGACAATGCTCAAATATCTGCTTATGCTGATGATATAGCCATATA
>NW_027111631.1:224124-225069 GCF_000696795.3 Halyomorpha halys
GGACTCAAATAGTTGCTGAACGGATAGCTCATATGTAAAATTAAATATAACAGGTAACCTTTAAATACCAAAGGTTGTAAAAGGTAAGACACAACACGAATTACTTTTTCTTTCTACACAGTAATGCACTACTAACTCACATTTTATTTCTGTTTTAGAGGGTTCGGAAAAAAAAAAAAAGGGGGATTTCAGTAAGGTCCAATACTATTTGTCGTCTTCAAGGCACCTATAGTAGCCATTGAACATCTCTACCTGGGCTTCACACAGGATAGGCACCTCACCTTCTCCATTCTCGTTCGAGAGAGATTTAAGCTGGCCCGCCAGAAGAGCTACAGGCTCTACCATCTCTTGAAATCCCCGTAACTCTCACTAAGGCTGAAGCTGCAAATCTACAAGGCGATAATCCGCTCGACTCTGCTATATGCTGCACCACTGCTGCATCACCTCAACCAAACCACGCTTGAAAACCTGCAGAGCTATCAGAATTCCGTCCTCCCTCGAATCGTCCGTGGAACAACTCTACAAAGGGCCAGAAACACCACCATTCACCAGGAACTCCAGCTTCCCTCTGTGCCGGAGTATAAAGGCCGAAGGCACATCAAATTGTTTGATGGGCTGAATGCGTGTGCCAACTCGCTCTTCAGAGAAATCGCCTCTCCAACGAGACCTGGGAGGTGGCAAAGCACTTTCCCCTTGGTAGAAGTCCTCGCCGAGAGAAGGACTCCGGGCTCTGCAGCTTGAAGTCACCACACCACCACCAGCCGGAATGGTCTCTCTCCATTCTCTGTTAGCCCCCAGTTATTATACCATCAGTTTATACCCGACTTCAGCGGACATTGTAATTAGTCTTATAATGCCATTTGGCAAACAAAGATGTAATTTGTATTTTGTATGTATATATATAAGTTACGGACTGTCAGCTGACAGGTCCATATCAGCTGATCG
>NW_027111631.1:228499-235024 GCF_000696795.3 Halyomorpha halys
ATTGTGCTTTCGCCAATACTTAACTTATATATACCTATGTATTATATATTATTGTATTTTGTATTTAAATAAAGAGGTTTTGAAAATAAAAAGGGGTTTCAGTGGGCCGGGTCCGGCCAAGAAGGAATTGCCTTTTTTAGTGTTATGGTCTCTGCTACTTTTCGTGACATGTCGTAAATCAGTATGCACTAACTCCAAATAATTAGAATAAGAGGGTTAATTAGTTTTGTTCTCCTTCCCTTTAGATTGAACGGCTCTAAGGCTAAGATCTATGAAATCTCTAAATTACAGGCCGGCAATAATTATTTAAACTGGAATAAATTTCATGGAGTTATGCATTGTTTTTGGAAAGTCAAAACAGTAGACAGTGAATAATAAAGGTGTTTTTTTTCGTTTTTTGATTTTTAAGGAACTATAGCCAAGTTTTATCAATAAGTTTAAACAAATTTCACTTATTCACATAAGCAAAAACTCTACATTACAAAAATTCTACTATGAAATGGGATGGATACACCCTTGTTCACATCTGATCTTAACCAGACATGAAAAGATTAAGGAGTAAGAGCAGATCTTAGCCTTAACCTTAATAAATTCAAAATATTACTATAATTACTTAATCTATAAATCAACTGCATTCGACGTCAACTTATCTTAACGAATATAATAAGCTAAAAAAAGCTCCTATTTTGATGAACCATGCTAACTAACAGCTGACAAATGTAACATGTAACATGCACAAACATCAAATTGTGTCCCTCTTTTCTAAGCGTAGACCATTTGCATCGAAGGCATTTGCCTAGATTTCTCCTATACCTCAGCACTGTAAGATGGAAATTTGTTATACTCTTACAATTATAAATAAATGATAACTTTAAAATCTTGTACCCATTATACCGCTGGGAAAGTCCCTTTGCGTTGACAGGTGTCAACCGCTTGTCTGCCGCAAGTCATTTGAAGAGATCAGGTACCAAAGTAAATGGTCAGATAAAAACATTTGTTCTATTGAAAGGCGTTAACATATCAAAGGGTTCCGTGGCGAAAAAAGTTCGGGATCTGCTCCCTTAGACACGAGGAGATAGAAAATTACATAGAAGGAATGTGTACTGCATCACCCTTTAAAATAAAAAAAAAAACTTGGATAAAGTCATGTGACATAAAAATGTGTTAAACAAGAATTAAAAACTGTTAAAACATATTTTTATTAACATTTTATTAGTTAATAGACTATTTTCCAAAGTCTATTTGAAAGCGGTATATCTTTGAGTGGAATACAGGATGCCTCAAGAAAGGAAGCAGGCTGTTTTGGAAGGATACCCCAACCCTAATGAAGGGCTAATTAGGCGCAATGCCCCTCTAATACCCTGTGTATTCCTTCTCGGCTCGTTACAAAGTAAGCCCTTTGAATAGAGCCAAGGTCTCAGGAATATTTTATGTTGGAGTGGTCGCTGTAATGGGCCAGCCGATTGGTCGATATTTCTACCGGTCGCAATATTCCCACAACGACCGGTTCATTTAAAAGTAGAGGAAGCAGTTTTTAAAGTGTAAGAAACTCTAAAAGATACGAGCCTCTCATTTTTATTTTAATGTGTGAAATTATATCTTTACTTTATAAATATTCATAAAAGTGCTGTTATACTGCTTGACATAAAGATAATTGCAAAAGATACAAATATTATTGCAGGAACTAGAAAAACAACACATAAAGTGTCGTTGAAATAAAATTTATGTCCTCTGTTATGACTATTTTTTTAACTCTATATAACTGTTGTAAATAAAAAAAATGACTCATTTAGATCCGAAGTTGTGTCGTTAAAAATGTTTTACATAACCTAAAACGTTTAGCATTTAGATAGAGACTTTCCTTTTTCCAGGGAATAGATTTATTCATCAGATGTGTAATACTATTGCACTAAAACTACTACTTTACTAAAGGACTAAAACCTAAGAAAATTGAATTAGAAATATGACTTTTTGTTTCTGATTATCAATTATCACATCAAAAATTTTATTCAAATAGATAAAATGATCAAGACTACATTTTAAACTTAATTTGAACTTTTTAATGTACATAATGTCCTCTTTACTACATACGTTTTAATGTCCAACCCTAGAAAAGAAGAAATTTGTCTTTAGTAGATACCTAACATTAAAATTATTTGATACAATGTAGAATAGAAAATTAAAAAAAAAATTGAAACTGTACCACTACGAGCCATAAAAGGTCAGGGCTTCACTACTTTGTAAGATAGTACTATTTTTAAACAAAGTTTGAGGAAGGAAGTGATTTGTTCATTATCACGCTCTACTTTCCTGGTTTATCTCCAATTAAGTGGGGATAAAGGTTATGGAAGGTTATGGGACAAGATCACTTACCGAATTCGAATTCCAAACGGTAGCTTTATTCACAGACAAGAACTTTTGAACAGGTTCATAGGCTCACCCACTTATCTACTACCCACATATTAGAGGCTGGTTGGATTCCAGAAGGTTACGGTGGTAATTTGTTTATTATTATGAAATGTCCGTCTATAGATATGTAACGCAATCTGTCGGATTTACATAAACTGATATTTTCGGTTCTATTTGGAGTTTGTATATAGTCGGGGTCGGGGATTTAATTTTCTGATGCCCCCAACACCGCAGACACCAGGAGACCCCGAAGACGCCACTACTGCGATGCCGCCGGATATTATACAACGTGGTATCCAAGCCAGGACCTGGCTGCTACCACGCCACAGCCGATGACATGCTGGCCAGCCGAAGAGAAATGGCCATCACTTTTATCGCCCACCGCTTAACCTGGACGGCTTGAAGACGTGACCGAGGCGGCGAAGAAGTCAAACATATAAGCAAATATCATAATGTATGAGACTACCCATTGTAATTACATCACATCAAATAATCAATTTATTTATTATCAATCAAATTAACACACTAACGACAGTTTGGCCCCTCTGGGATTTTGCTTGGTTTATTAAAATATATGTACTCATTAAAGAGCAGAATGGTTTCACAAATTTCAATCCCCTTCCTTTTCCACACTAATTTAATCAAAAATTCAACATACACTCCGGGTACCTGGAGTAAGGTATGACCAGGTCCCGAAGTATACACAATCGATTAACCCGATTTTCGAGTTTGATGTCACAAATTATTCAGATAGAATCTGTAAATGTTTTGAAGTCATTTGAATTCAAATTTAACAATAGATTTTTTATAATTTTAATTTCCCCGACTTTTTATTAGTTTCAGTTCACATCATTCATATGTTCATGATTATATGTACTAAAATATTAATTATCGATACATACTTGAAATACTAAAACTGTTTTAAAAAAAATTGACTTTGGGTATAATGTTATCAGTTCAAGTGGAAAAACTTACTAAAAATCAAGAATTAATCTGACCTCAAAATAGAGTAGTTATTTAAAATGTTGACCTGATTTTTAAACAAATAACAAATAAGTTCTATTTATTGACGTCAATTTTTTAATATTCTTTCCTATGACATTTATATCAATATCATTTATATATATTTTGCTCATAGCTATCAATTTATCCGTATTATCTGTTAAATAATAAAAATTACGAACAAATCTGATTGATGCTTACTTTTACAACATACTAAATTTTTTATTATAATCAAAACCTTGTTTAATTTTAATCACCTTATTTCCCCCTCTCTAACCATGTTGATATAATCCTGAATTAGTATGTAAATATTATTTTATTGCTTAAGTTCGAATCAAAAGCTTCTATAAACAGGCAGAATGCTGATTTTTTTTTTTTTTATTAGTTTTTTTCTTTATTCTCTATATTATTATTTGGATTTAAAATATAAAATATAAATGTTCAATCATAACGCCTTTTTTTCATATCTTCTGCATTAATTTAAACAAATACAAATATATGCATATTTAATTATATTTTTTAATTTCCAGTTTATCATTTAGTAATGCAATATTTATTTGTGCAATATCACCTTTTTGTGAAAAAGTGTGGAACAAGGATTCCCTGTTTACAAACCTATACCAAATGATTTGCCATAATGCAAAATCAATGAGACAGCATTATTCTACAACTGGTTCCGTAAACAAAGAGGTCAGCGGTGGCCAAATTTGCATAGGATTGTCCATTTAATTTTGAAATTTATGAGTCAAACCGTTCACTAACCCTGAGGTATCCACGAACATGAAGCGTGACGGAAATGCTTAGGGAACGGAATATTTTTGGATTGGCGAACTTGAAGTTTTCCAGATATTTCTGGTCTTGGAACTCAAGATTGAGATGGTCAAGAATATCTAGGTGGAGTGCCCATCAACCAATAGGTTCAAATCCTGTTCTGTTTTCTATCTCTCGAAAATTATTGTCAGTATTTTACTGATTAACCTCCAACGCATTATTTATTCCATATTATTATTATTATAGAGACTAAATAATGCACAGTTTTCAATACCTCCCCACTTTTTCTTTATCAGTCGAAAAAAGTTACCAAGGAATGAAACTATGAATTCCTTGTTTTCGAAACTACCTCGAAAGCACAACTTTAAGTACTGTATCATTTAGGAAAGATATTAATTATAATGCATAACAATTCGGTTTGTAAGATTTAGGTGTACAGTACAGAAAACAAAAAAAATAACAAGATTAAATTATAATTTTGAATTTTTGAATTCTTAAGTTTGTATAACTGAACGATAAAAATTAATTAATTCCCGAATACTCAAACATAGAAAATGACAAAACCTAACATCAGTGAGGACCAATAAAAACTATCATATTGTTTAAATTACTAGTTACAATGACGCAAATGTCTAGTTATTTTTAAAACAATAGAATGGATTATTCTTTTTAATCAATATATTTTGTGCAGTATAATTATTTCATATTTTGAGACATTAGGCCAGATATTTTGTGAAATAATTTTTCTATCACCGAAAGTCAAACGTAGGGTCTTTTAACGAACCCGAGAGACTCGTCTATTGGGTTAAGTTCGCTCGTACACTGATAGACCTTTCAGACCCACTTCCTGGTCACACGCTTGAAAACAAGATTAAATGAAAATTTAAATTTTGAACTTTTGAATTCTTAAGTTTTCTTAAGTTCGTATAACTGAACGATTAAGATTAACCAATTTCGAAACATAGGAAATATTGGTGAAGACCAATAATAATTATTATTTTATTTAAATCACTGGTTACAATGACGCAAATGACTAGTTATTTTTTAACCAATATGATAGAATATTATTATTAATTAATACATTTTGTGTAGATATAATAAATTATGTGCTGCATAATTATTTCATATTTTGGCAAAATAGGCAAGGCATTTGGTAAAATGATTTTTCTTTCAATAAAAATAAAAATAAATAAGTGAAATATTTTTAATACACATTCACTGTAGGATTTTTTGTGTATATTTCTATTATTATTAACTAAATTAATTATAAGATAGATAAACACAATATATGATAAGTAAAGATGATCTGCTATCGTAATCCCTGGAAACACAAAAGAACAACTTCAAATTTCTATCATTGTAATCGCAACAGCGCTGAGCTTCTACATAAAAAATAGTTATTTAAAATAAATTACTGCATTTTAGTAAAAAAGTAAACGATAAAATTCAAATTCGTTATTAAGATTATGTTCTACAAACAAATACCTTTTAAATGGATGTTGACAAATCTCATTTGATAAAATATTTTCTGGCTAATTATAATTAGCAACTAAATATTAATAAAGAAGGCATATATTAAAAAGGTATAATCTTGATTTGTATTAATTTTTTATAACAATTGTATTAATTTTTAATAATTATTTATTTGAACAATACTGTGTTAAAATGTGGGATCACCGATTTTAATGAAACTTTTTATTTTCAATTATTTCCATATATATATATTGTATGAGCTGAATTTTATGCATCATGCTTCAGTATTATTTATTCAGTTTATCAGTTTCTGAATAGAAAAGTCTACTCACTTAATGAAATGTGAGTTATTTTCCATGTAAATATGATCCCGTGAGAATTTCAAAACTCAGTTGATATCTCATTAATCCTACGTTTACATTCCGAGTCATCTAAATATGAAATGAAGCTATCTATTTGTTTACAAACACTTGTTGATTCATTAAGATGTATATCTAAAATTGACTAAACGGTAAAAAAAAATCGGTAGAAGAATATTCCCATTCTCGTTTTTGTCTGTTGAAGGCCGCACGTGTGCCGGTTCGAATTCGGCTAGTGTAGGTTAGAGAAAGTTAGCACGAAAATCCATAAGCCACACGTGTGAGTTATTCTGGTGCCAACTCATTCGTTTGTTGGTTGCAATTAACATCCGAGCCACCACGAACGTGGGATCACTTCTATGAATGCAATTTTTGTTTAGTGATACCAGGACGAAAAATATATATATTTTTTCAGAATAGATAGATTTATTTATTGATAGATATTACAATCTGCCACACAGTTGTGGGCAATAGGTGATAGTGATGAATGATCTCATACATACTAAAATAA
>NW_027111631.1:239934-245557 GCF_000696795.3 Halyomorpha halys
TTATAGTATTATAATATTATAATAGTATTATATGGATATTAATGAATCATTGGTTGATTATTTCATATATATGGCTAATAATTTCATTTTTGATTGAATCTTTGTGTTCATAAAAAGCCGCCCTAAACAGTATATGTTCTTAAACATCCGACTGTCATAAAAATTCATGCTATCAATATGCTAGAAAACTTGGAAAATTTATTTACTTTATATATGCGGCAGGTCACGTGGGGATCGCTGGCAATGAGCTAGCAGGAGTTGCAGTCAAACAATATACACTTATCTTCCTGGTCAGGTCGCGGCCATCCAGACACCCCAAGAAGAATGAAATTTCCTCTAATGAAAAATGAAATATCATCTAGTTGGCAGGTCATGTAGAATGAAAATTCGCCAATTAAATAAAAGGCTGTAAAAAAAATAATAATGAAAAAAAAAATTAAACCATTGATCACCTCAAATCTGACTGTTTCATATCTGATGAGCAAGCAGCCACCGCTAAAATGTCATTATTGTAATAGAACATTTATAGTCAGCCACATCTTCCAAGGATGGCTTTTAATATGACGGGTTTAAATAGTTGAGGTGTGCTATCAGATTTATCAGAAGCCTGAATAAATAATTAAATAGCTATAATTTTTAAGAAAAATCATCAATTAACAAGATTTAAACCCTAAATTAAAACTCTAATAAACTATCTTAAATTTAAAGATTTTAGAAATTTTGGGCCGTTCATGGCTCAGGTGGATAGTTCTATCAATCTGAGATCTGCGGGCGGCGCCGGTTCATATCCGGCTTGGGACGTTGACTTTTTTCATAAAGTAGCGGTCCCACAAACCTGACCCCCCACTATGAACTTCAGCGTGATTCTTGGGCCGACGAAAAAAAAAAACAAAAAAAACTTGTGACCTAAAAAAAAATAAGAATTATGAAATATCTAAGGGATAAATTAGAATATCCAGGAAAATAATCTATGTTTGATAGATGATTGATTGTTAATGACTATTGGGGTTTCTGCACAACAAACAACAATCATCGTTAGGAATCTTTGATATTAGTCTAGCAACTAATGACACATTTATGGAATTGATAAATGCATAGATAATTATTTAAAGTATAATTTATAATATAATATAATATAAATTTATATATAAAGTATAATTTAAAGTATTTAATTGATTGCTCTTTACTTTGTTATGGATTTTTATAAGACTGCTATTTACTTAGAAATAAATTTCAATTAGATTCTTGTCACTCCTCTAAGCTGTGTCCTTTGAATGAACCAGATGATTTATTTTATTTTATTTTAATCTGCCCAGAGAGATTTATTTATACAAGATATTTATACAAACATAAATCAATTGATGACGTGAGGCAGCAATTTGTAAATTTATTCAATTTTCCGAGCCAGGTCATCAAAATAAATAAATGATGGTTTTATATTTTTTTAATAATGTCTAAAATAAGAAACATTTTCAAGTAATTATTGACTCACTTTTGTATTTTCTTACAATAATGTATTAATATTTTTTAATAATTAACCAATAGTTTAATATTTCAAGATATTATCAATTTTTTTTTTATGTTTACTTTTGATTCATTAAGAATTTTTTAGTTATTTTGTAAATTTTTCTCTGTTGTAAAAAAAATTAATTATCAGTAATTTACTAGTTAATAGGCAGATCATTTTTCTTTTCTTTTCTTTTTTTTTTATTATTATTTGTTGTATTACTGAATTACTAACTTACGTTTATATATATCGTATTTTTAGTTATCTATGTTTTATTTATTTATATTAATTTGTATTATTTTAATATATTTGAAATTTGCACCAAGGTGTCTTTTTTTTAGTTAATTATATCTTTATTAATAGTTTTAATTTTTTCTTTATACACTAAGGTTTTTCTATTGTTCATTTTTTCTTTTGTTTCTTAATTATTACTATTTTTTAGTCTTTTGTACATTCCTTTATCTTTTTATATATTTGTTTTTACTAGGCCGCCCCTCTCTATATGTCTTTTTAGACTTTAACAGATGTAAATAAATTTCCCTCCTCGATTATTTGGACTTGCTGTCAAAATCTGGTTCTTTTCCTGATGACATTTTGTTTATAGTAGTCAAATGTTGTGGTTCAAACAACCAAAATATAAATATACGGACTAGTAAGTAAATAAATTAGCAGGAAAACAAATAACCAGAAGATTTATTAAATTTAACGTGCTAAAACATGTTAGGTTTCAGAGTTCTACCAAACCAAGGGAACACCTGCGAATGGTTCTAAAATATTAATTACGGATGGGTGAGTAAAAATCAATCGCGCAATAAAGTGATACATACAAGTGATAAACAGGTGTATTTCCAAAACCACAGTTAAAACAAATGAAGAGATTCAACTGCCATGGATACAAAATTAATGAGTTTTCTATCAAAAATCGTATTAATTTTTGAAAATTGTTATAGAAGCATTTAACGAAAATAATTAAATTTTTTATTTAAAATATTGATTATTAACACTTATGACAGGAAAAAAATTTAATATTTAAATAAGTTTTTAGTCAACAAAGTTTGACAAAGTTTTGAGTCAGAATATTAATTTCCAAAAAAAAAAAATCTTTGAGCACTGGATGAATTAACTTTTGATAAAACAAACTTAACTATTTAAAAGAGTCACTTTTTACTAAATTTATAATCCTAACTAGTATTTTGTAACACTTGTTTTAGGATAGTTGATAGTAATTTGAGATGCATTTATAAATTTGCTTATACAACAACTTTTTTTTATTTTTACATGCTTCATGTACAAAGGAAAAATACAATGTATTTATGAAACATCTTTCCATGGAATTTGCTCCAATAGGAAAAGTACATTTCTTTGTTTACTATTTTTTATTACTTAAATTTGTAAAATTTGGAACCTTTTTTATTTAAATAATTAATTCTTATGTCCTAATTGAAGAAGTTAAAAATATATATATTCATCTTGTTCTCCGAGTACCTATAATAATCGATGATGAACGTTATGATTCTTCAAATGTGTTTTTTTTTTCACTCTGGATTTTGAAGTTACCCTTTGTTTGTAAATTTATTTGATGCAATCGTCTAGCATAATTTTACCGATTAAAATTTTAACTTAAGACTTAAACAGTCCAATTAATGGAAATATATTTTTATGAAAGGATTAAAATAAAGTGACATCAATTTAAAAACAAAACAGTAAATAATTACATTTTGCTTTAGATACTCCCCAATGGGAAATAGCGTGTAACACCGGCCTCCAATCAGGGGATTAGCCAACGGAAAGTGGGCGCGGATAGGGCCAATACAAAAGCTGGGTACTATTCAAATAGAACCTATTGTTTCCCCAAAGCCAATGGCATTCTCTGTACCAACACTGTTCACTCTCTACTCTAAAAGCCAAACTAAATGTTGATCTCACAGTGCAAATGGGATGCTACATGTGTTAATGATTAAATTTAAGAAAAAATAAATTGTAAAGTTTTCGACAGAGTGTGTTAGATGTAGGGGTGTGTTATGTACTCCCTGAAACTTCATTCAAGTCATTTATCCTATGTGTCAGAGGGAGTCTCGTTTTGGGCCTTAACCAATTTGTGAAGTTTTCCCGAGGTACTGAGTTTAGACTCCATAACTCCAGAAACAACAGCTACAAAACTACCACCAAAGTCCTAAAGCAATAAAAAATACATTCATTCTTCTAGCAGTCTAATTTTCTAATTTTTCGACAGAATGGCATCTCTGTCAATCTAGGTTTCTCATTAATCCACATAGTTTTAGTCTCATGGTTTATATTCATATCTTAGTAAACCTTTGAACAGTAATCTCTCGGATGATATATTAGAGAAGGTGGTAGGTATAAAGGAGACTAAAATACGTTCTAAAGAACTACCGTAGTGCCAATTCCAGTTTTTTTTTCTATTGATTTTTATACTTGTTTACTTTCTTTCTATCTTACTTATTACGATACGACCAAATGATCTTTAATTAGATCATGAAGGGGCACATTTAATGCCACATTCAGGTCCACCCTGAACCAATAATCATCGGTAAATACTAGCATCCAATGTTTTCCTTCGCATTTGATCTATGAACAATTGACAATCATTACCAATGATGGACCAGCCGCACTACTCCTCGAATATCCTAAAAGTAGAACTAAACTCGTAAGCAGCATGAACCGTGTACATTATAAAATATTTGCTTCCAACAGTTA
Source organism: Halyomorpha halys (assembly GCF_000696795.3). Lineage (NCBI taxonomy): Eukaryota > Metazoa > Arthropoda > Insecta > Hemiptera > Pentatomidae > Halyomorpha > Halyomorpha halys. The sequence goes on from NW_027111631.1 coordinate 244,160, forward strand.
CTCTCCACATTTGATGTATGAACAATAGACGATTATGTGCCCGATTTTTATATATTTATTTATTTTTTTATTTAATTGTTTATTTCATTACATAGGTCTTTCCGAATATGTGCCCGTGAATACAAATCGGTTTTAATGAAGGCATGAGTCAGCCCCGTGCGTTCGGGAGACCTCCGGGGTCCACCCAACCTTAAAAAAATGAGAACCCTTAATTGGGTAAAAATTTGGGGGTCGAGCTTGATTCTGACCAAATCACCACCTTTCACAACCGTTGGTCTGGATGCAATACTCCCTACCAAAGTGCATTTTAGTCTGATACGGTACATTAAATTTTAGCACTTAGCATCTCGATTATTATTTTTTTTTTTTTTGATCCGGTTCACACTACAATTCATAAGTTCTGAAAATGTGACGGGAGTGCAAAACTTGAGATAGCGGTTATATTTGCGTCCTGAATTCCGCTTAGTACGGTTCATTAATTTCTCTCGAAAATAGACAAAGGGAATACTCCGACGACCTATTGAGAAGAAGGAGGTTTAAGGCTTTACCTTTGTACCCCGTTCTGCTTTATAAGATCTAGGTTCCTGAAGATCCCTCCCCTATGACCTCTTCACCTTATAGATTTCCAAGGGTAAAATATTCAGTAAAATGCAAAACAGTATTTGAAATTTAAATAAATATTTGACTCACATTGAGTAAAAATTACTGATTGTGTTTGTTAGAGATTCTGTGGCCTTAATTATTAGGTAAACATTCTTTTTTTTTTTTACAGAAATATAACAGATTTTATATATTCTGAATTAAAAACGTATTGAAATACGATAAGTAAATTTACTATTCATAAATCATGAAGTAACATAAGATTTTTAATGTTAATACTAACCCAAAAATTATACCATAAAAAAATCAGAGCTACCCAACAGTATCAGTTCATTCCACTTACGCATATACAAAAAAATATATTAATATGTATTGCTATCGTGCAAAGTTTCGAATTCGGATTTTTGAAGGAAATATACGTTTTGAGCCTCTTTAAGTCCAGTCTATAAGTCTGGCAAAATGGTCTTTGTGTGTGAACAGCCTAGCTCAAAAAATGATTAATCGTACGAAATTGAAATTACATAAATATTGCAAATATCAACCTGGGATGTTTTAGAAACTTTTTCTTTGAAATCGATTTACCAGAGGTGCCATATTACATAATCGATTCATTTTTTGATTTACTCAAAAATTGCATTAACGATTTCGATTAAACGGGATATATTAATGTACAATCAAGTGATTAATATCAGTTAATTGTTATCCTGTTTGAAATAGTTTGACAACCCTAAATACCGAATTTCAGTTCATATGATACAAAGGAGGCCGCTCGAGGTAATGGAGGAATTATAGTGTATA
>NW_027111631.1:245607-265887 GCF_000696795.3 Halyomorpha halys
AGTTATAATACGGCAAGGCGTATTGTCCGCCTTAATACTCCCTACCCATGTAAATAAACAACCAAAATGTATATAAGGAACATTAAGAGAGCCAATAAAGTAGTGTTATTTCCGTAGTCTTGCGTACTGTTACTCTGCCCAATTTCCTACTTTTTTTTAGTATTCTTTCTCCGACAACGCATAAGTTATATATATATATATATACATACGTTAGACATCCAATTTCATAAGTATTATAAAACGAAGGTCAAATGTGCTTCTCCACGTGAAAACTTCCCTCAGGTGATTTTCAATCCAGAGTAAGTCTATTATGTTGGAGGAATATACGACAAAACGTAGATAGTTCCCTTAATTTAAATTATTAGAACCTATGTACATTTTATGAATAATTAAAAACAGAATTGCGATAAGAAATCTTAAACCTCATTAATAATTGTAACTTCATTAATACTTTTACAGCATAGATGCAGTAAAAAAGTGACACAGCTCGGTATAGCTCGTGATCTCACCTTAAATATGAATGCAAGTTTAGGTTTTCAAATCTGACTCACCGTCGTATCTAGTCACAAAGAGAAGAAACAAATCAAATAAAGCACTCACCTGAAACATAAAATAAAATAAATTTTAAGTTGTATATATCTCTATATGTTATATATTTTTATAAATATTACATGTTTTACATAATATATAGTATATGTTTTAATTTGTATAAAATTTCATAACCATAGATTTTTCCATAATTTTTTAAGATCAGAATCTAAGTCATTACATACAACCTCATACATTTTCTATTATTTAAATGCAATAGTAAATTTCAAAAATATACTCTAAATTTTAAAAACATTGATTATGAAATAAAAAAGTCTAAATCTCTAACATGAGAATAGTTAAGTTTCTCAAAATTATTGATTTAACTTAATTAAAAAATAAAAAAACTATATGCTGAAACCCATCTTAGAGTCACTGTTGTGGCATTGTGGTATCTGTGTACCTAATACCCTTTATGCATTTTAAGCTATAATAAAAGAAAACTTATAATTAAAATATTAAAACATTTGTGTACATAAATAAACAATAAATTAAAGGATAAAAACATTATAATGAGAGAGTGAGGAAAGAAAGAGGGGAAAGAGGGGGAAAGGGAAAGGGTGATTAAAATTTTAATTAGGACGGGATTCCGAACTAGAATCATACAAACAACAGGCATTACGTTAATAAAATATAACAAGATAGTGATATAATATGTGTCATAATATAAGTTTTTAGTAATATGATCAAAAGAGTTATGATCAAATATGTTAAAATTCATATTCAAATGATGTTGGTTTTAGGGTGCTATACTTGACAATTATTTTTTAAATTATACTCAAACCAAATTGCTTCATAACTCAATTAGTTTTTCATTCTCCCATAAGTTTTATCAACAATAAAAATAAAAATAAATAAATATACTTAACATTAATGGAATGCTTCAAACTTTATAGTGGTCTCAAATTATATAATTCAAAGTGTCTGCCGGCCAATGACAAACATAAAACTTTTTTTTTGTAATTAATTGTAATTTACAACTATAAAAAAAATACAAGTGAATATGTGGAATGTTTCAAACACTTGAAAATCTTGGGAAGGGAGCACCCAATGGTGGTACATCAAGCATTAATTTAAATTAGAAGGTCCCGTGGCTAACTTCTTTTCAGACGCCTCGGAGGATTATCAGGGATTGTGAAGGATGAGAGATTAACAACTAATAGGTTAGGATGAGTAAGGAGTTTGAAAAGACGAAACTCTATTGCGGACCAATTCTGCAACGAAAGGGATGTCGAGGTCTTTCGTGGATGAGTTTATTTGTGACGTAATAAGGAGCATCGAGTATTTTGATTTGAAAGGATTGGATATGGGAGGAATTTGTTGGTGTGGTAGAACTCCAAAGCTCAATTCCATACGTCCAAATTGGTCTGATTATCATAGTATATAATAAGTTTTGCTAGTGAATGGGAAGTATAAATGTAAAATTAATTTTCAATGATAACAGGATTGAATCTGTCTATGACGGTTGATAGTCTCGAACATAATGAGCCGTTAATAAACAAAAATAGTAAAATTAATTCAAATATATTATTACAATGAATATGTTAAAGCGTAAAATATAATACAATAATCCAATGAATAATGAATTGTTTGGAGTATAAGGATGTTGCATTAGGATGGGGATAGATCATTAGTGCACTGCATGATCCTATTGTCATCGGTGAGGCGGGGAATGACTGTGCATTGATACACCACAATGGTGAACCGCCTTCGCAGTTTTGTCAAAACATTTTTGACAGTGATAAGACATTTCTTTATTATGCGAAGACAATGATATAAACTAAATAACAACTGTTTCAATATACTACTTAAGTCTAGCACCCAGAGTGTTTAGAGACAAAAGTAAAATACATTAATTTATTTTTTGAGATCATATCTTATACTAGTTAGAAAACTGTCAGAAATTTAGAAAATGTTTCTACAAAGTGTTGTAAACTAAAAAAAAAAAGTTCTCTTTTTAATTTTTTTAGAAGTAAATTATAAATTAATTTTAACATTTTATGGCAATTTGACCTCCATATTTATAATAAAATAATAATAAAAAAAAATGAAAAAAACTCTCTTAAAATATATACAAACAAAAGAATAGACAAGATGAACATAATTAGACTATCTGTATGAAAAATAAATAAATTAAATAATATATACAATATTTACAGAATCGACCTGAGGATCCCTGAGCCCACTCTATCCCCCACGTGTGAGGGTTAGAGCAGAACTCAAGAGATCCCAGCGCATCCCTCTCGCCGCATCACTGGTAATGAGCCAGTGGAGGCTGAGCAAGTGCGCTAAAGCCCCAAACACTCAACTTGAGTGGAGAATCTGACCATTGCCAGAACTCCAATTGTCCATTTTTATTTTAATAAGTCTCTTGGCCACTCCCGTTTCAACCTTCTAGGTGGGCTGTAGGGATGGGTGGAACTAGATAAGGTTTGAACTAAAGGATGGTTGGAAAGGTTTATATGGAATTTTGAGAATTTGGTTGGTATGAGATCAATGACAAAAGGGATATGTAGGTCATGGTGTAGTGTTCTGTTGGAAACGTAATAGGGTGCATTAACTATGGTTCTAAGGATTTTGGATTGAAAGGATTGGATACGTTTGATGTTCGACTCCTATACACAATATAGATTTTATCTGGCCTTCTCGTAATGGTAATATTGAGCGCATTTCACTCACCAGTACACTTCTAACGTGAAATCTTTTTTTTTTTTCTCATTTGAGCCTTTTGCTCACCTGTACACGTCCTGCATTTCTTATTTTAAAACATGAGCCGAAGCAAGAAGAACTTAGCTCTTTTTACGAAATATGTATTCTTCAGCCCCTGAATGGAAGAGCTACAATTTAAAATTTCAATTTCAAATTACGTTGAAACCAGAGTTGAGCAAAAGTTAACTATAGTTGAAATTTTTTAAATAGTTGAAGTATAAAGCATAAGTGAATATTTATTTATCAATAATTTATTATTATCAATGATTCATTCATGAATAATTATCGTATCCATGGTAATTTAAGCTACTAGTTTCATCCATTGCTAATTTTTCCAATCTCTGCTTGAAACTAATCTTAGAGATTTTCGTCTTCATCATTTTCAATTACATAAAAATATTACAAATCGTCTACGTGAGATAAATGCTCACATGACAACTTTTAAGGGATAACAAAGTAGAACGCTCCTTACGTGTTAAATGTGATATCTAAACAAAAACAAATATAAAGAAAAAATATATTCAATTTCAAATGGAACTGGATATAGTCAGTAAACTAAAGATTTATCTTCGCCCACTAACCACACTCATAACAGATAGCACAAAATAATTTATTTAAAAAGTATGAAAATAGTGAGCGAAGGTATAAAAATTATAGAAAAGAATCACTTTTAAATAAAAATTGATATATGAAATATATAATAGACAGAAAAACTAAATCAGTATCACTTATAGTACAACCTAAGAGGTTCTCTTACAATATTCTCGTACTTCATACCGCTATAATCAAATATGAAACAAAGAAATTAGTTTAATAAAACCTTATATGCACTCAAGAGTTCTTGTTAAAACATAATCATTTGGCTAAATTGATATTCGTAGCAGTGCATAACCCTGGTAGGAAGTGAACAGAGCATAGTGAACAATTACCTCACATGAAGTAGTACTGAGAATTGTAAAGGCCCAACCTGTCCTTCATTCTATTCATTTTCCACTTCCTTGCACTCTCCTTCTTCTTGTTTATTTTTTTAGCATTATTACTTCAGGTACCCTTTTGTAAATCTCAAGTTCTTTTGAAACACTTGTTGACAGATCCAGTAGCCGAGTAATTCATGAAGGGAAATTTATTTATTTTTTTTTATTTTTTTTTTTTACTGGGAACATTATGTTTTGAGTAATGTTCAGTTCAGTATGTGAACTATGTATATGAAATTATGTAGCATTCTGAACATAGACAAATATATCTTTTTTTTAGTAATATAAAAGATTGTATTAATCACTTTGTCATTACGTTTTAATTTTATAGGTCAAAAAAGGAAATCAACTTTATATCATTATTATCACTTTTTATAATGATTTATTGTTATAAATGGAATATGAAAAAAAGATTCTGATATTAATTCACCTTCTTCTAATCCTACAATTCAGAGTGTTTTGACCTCCTACAACTTTAAACACCATTTCCTCAACGTATTTTGTTTTTTGGATCATTGATGATTCCGACTTCTTCATCCAAACAGTCAAGCCACCATGGCCGCAATCTTGTAGTTCTTGTTTGACTTTTTTTTTCCAATACTAATTTAATCTCCTTCTGGCTCTACAAACCAAACTGGTCATTGGTCTGCTTAATCATAGTCTCCTGTCCTCGAACAAAAGGATATAGACTCCTATCCTCGCCGTATACCTTCCAGCACATGGTCCATTAATCGCGTTCTTTTTCGTCAATTGCTTCAAGTAGGTAAGATACTACCTTAGAAAATTTTCTTCCCATGCCCGTCTTCACTCAAGTCGAATTTTTTTAGCCTACTGCAACTTTATCTACCATTCCACTCAACGTGGACTCGCTCTACAGAATTAGATCATGGATGATTTCGACGTCTCCATCCAAACAATTCACCTTTGACAATTTTTTTCCAATACCTATTTAATCTTCTTCTGGCACGACAGCCCGAATTGGTCCTTGGCCTGAATTATCATAGTATCCCATAGACTCCTTTCCTCGCCACATATCTTACAACACATGGTCCATTTATCGCAAATTTTTCGCTAATTTATTCTAGTAGGTAGAATCCTGGTTTGGCAAATTTTCCTGCCCTTTCTCATAAGACTTAATCAGATTCCTAAATAAATCATATACTTCTCTATTCTTCGCATTCTTCATATTCTTTGCAACACTTTTCTATCTAGTATTTCAGCTGAGCAGTTGCTTTATACATAGTTTCCACATTCTGCATTCACTCCTGAGGAACATTTAATCGACCACGGATACCAATTTTCATGTGCACCATGTAAGTCGTTCATTATCTCTAATGAATTTCAAGTAACATGAATATTTTTCAACAAAACACCACCAAAATCTTGATTTCTTATTGCTATTGATAGCACTAGCATCCTGAACTTCCAATTCATATATCAAATCTCATCTACATGCCTACTATAAGGACTATTAAAATAGCCACTAAATAATGGTCCCTCATTTAATTACTACATTCTAAAAGCTTGAAAAATGTCCTGTATTATGACAAAATGATATTACTTTTAATGCCAATAATGTCAAATACGTTGTTGATTGAGTTTTAATCACATTAACCATATTTCCCAATGGGTTCGTGATAATCCTCTGTAGCTTCTGAATAGACGATGGTTTACGGATCTTGTCGTATAGAACCGTCATTAGAAAGCTAATTTTTTTATCGCAAGACATTGTCATATTGCAGTGTGTATACATTTATTAATAAATCTCATTAAAGAAATTTTTAAAAATCGGATCTCTTCTGAATGTTAAGAATCCAGTTTGGTACATCATTGGTTAACCACACCCCAAGAGGAACGCAGAGTGGGACCCATAGCTTAAACAAATATTAAAACCCATTAAGGCATTTGTTTTCGTTTAGTTAGGCAAATAAACTGCTTCGTCGCTTAATGTTTCCGCACGTTTCAAATATCGAACAATTATCCACGCTGTGGTAGTCTTTCTTTAAACCGTATTTTCGATTTGACAATTCAGATATTTGTTTGATTCTTCAGGGAACTTAGTCGTATTTTTACTTTTGTGGGTGTAATTCGGTTCAGAATGATAACTAGCATTTAAAATTAAATAAAATACTACTTATAAAGGATAGAGGAGATAGTTATGCCAGCTGATAAAGTTTTATTATTAATTTTTGTATTTCGGTATGAAACAATTTTTCGATGAAAAATTTGTTAAATATAAGTATAATTAGCTCCGAACTACACAGAATTTCCTCAGCTTTAATTTTTAATATTTAAATGTTGAAAAAATAATTATTTTTGGTCGGATAAAACATCCCAGAGATGGTGGGTCTTTGATCTCAAATTCAACTAATTTTACAACAGTAGCTGGTTTTAATTCTTATCATAATAACTTTACAACATAAAAGATGTAGTTAAATTTATTTATTTGAACAGAATTTAGCATAGTTACACACAGATAATTTATTTGATTGATGGGCTGATTTAATTTTCTCTTTAAAATAAGCTTTCCAATTTATCCGTGGGTAAATTATTTCGCCATTCTACAAAATGAAGCAAATGATAAAAAAATTAAGTATCATGGCCGGATAAAACAATGTAGATCAACAACACAAATGGATTTTTTTTTTTTTTGGGAAAGTTACAAAAGTATTTCTACAAAAAAGTTATTTTACCTAAAAAATTTAGAGGTCTGATTTTTTGCAATAAAAATTGATTAATCGCTTCCCCAATATGGACCAAAAATATTAATACTCGTACTTTGTTGTTTAAAAAAAAAAGTATTTATGAACTAATACTATTGGCTTCTTTGATGAAGGAGGTCTTCCATGAAACTTGGCAAATTATTCTTTTACTGCTTGCCATACTCAATAGAGTAGAAATATCAAAAATTACTGCTATGATAAACAACAAATAAATATTTATTTATCCATATAAAAATCAAAACCGATTCTGGTCTATACCTGGCAGTCTGAAACCTCATAAAATTTTGTGTTACTTAAAAAGCAACTAGATTATTTTTCCTTAAATAAAGTAAAATATTATATAAGACGTAATAAATGTAATTCGCAATTAATTTAAATAACTACGTTAAATTTAATTATCTGAATTATAATGTATTAAATAAAACGGGTAAACTAAACGAATAATTTCGTATAAAAATTTAAGAGAGAATAAAATAATAGCCAACACCCAGAAAGCTGACAAACTCAGAATAAAAATCGATTACTCAGGGCTATATTGGGACGAAAAATAAGATTACTGAGGCGGGACCATTTGCGAGATATGATGAGTATTTCTTGTAGAAGAGGACATAAGTCACATTGTCCAATTCCGAAGAGCTTGAGAAAGGGTATTTTCCTCATTTATATTCTATTAGAATCAGTCCATTTTCTCGAGTGCCTATTTATTACTTAGCATTTTGAGTAACAGCCAGCGCTAACTTTTTCCCATCTTGCCATTATACACGAGAAGAGGTCTTCCCTCGCTTTTTCCCTAAACACAGTAAAATGAGGAATAACGACACATTTTACAGAATATTAGATGAAACTCAATATGCTTTAGTGTTAAAACATATGTTTTTGTAATAATACTATAATACACATATATTTATTTATTATTTTTATCAGTTTATTTTTAACCGATGAATTCCATACAATTTTTTAATAACAATATTCCAAATTTACTTAATTAAAAAATTTTAAAATGACTCAAGCAATTTTTTTAAGGCACTAATTATGATGTTTTCTTCTGGGCTTGTATGCTGTCGTCTTCCATTAGGTTTTATTTTTTATTAATTTCACATTAGGGTCACTCTACAGTAACACAACACACTTTTTGAACCTTGCCATCAATAATTTTTTTCAAATTTCGTATATATGTTTTTAAATATAGACCTGGAAAAAAGTGAAATTTTATTGAGATATCTTTGATGCGCGGTCATTAGGGCTTAAGTCACTTTTTGAGCATTTGGAGATTATGTCGTATTATAGCACCAAATCAGAGTTACTGGTTGATAATAAGGTCTTTATGCTTCAGATAGACTTACTACTATATTGTTTTATAAAAATAACAATGACAAAAATATCAATAATTAGATTTCACATAATGTTTTTGCTCCCCTGAAAAATTCATATTTTCGACTTAAGCCCTTATGACCGCGCATCAAAGATATGTTTTTTTTTTAATTACTGAGATTTAAGTTCACATAATTTTTTTTAAATATATTAAAATGATTTACTGCAACTGAATATGAAGGAGATAGTCAGGAGTACGGTCAAAAAAGAACAAAAAATAAATAGTTTATATAGTAGATAAGTAAATAGTTAATAAATATTTTTTGTTCCTTTTTGACCACACCCCCGACAGTCTTCTTTATTTTATTTAGAATAGGACGTATACTGAATATAGCATTATAGAATGTGGTCACTTTCTTTATTGAGGTTGTTCTACAGATTTTCCTAAAGCTATTAGAGTTGGCATTATCAACCCAGTCTAGAATCCATGGATTACCTTAAACATAAAAATAAAAAAAAAATCTGATGTGCCAGAATTCATGGAAATCAATGATATAGTTACTATGTAGTGGAGTCTTGATACTTTTGATTAAGTACACATTACTTATAAATTTTTTTCGGCCAAGACTTCCATTGGAGTCCTATACTGTCTAACCATAGTTGGGGGTCAAGTTTTTATTTTGTGGGACAGCCACTCAATGAAAAAAGTCAACGCCCGAATTCGAACCGACACCGCCAATAGATCTCAAATTGGTAAGACTGCGCCTAACCACTGAGCAATGGGCTGCCCCATTACTTATATTATATTACATATTTAGAAAACAATTGCTTTACTAGTTATAGTATGATGTGTATGCAGCAATCAAATGCAGTTGGTAGGACACCTTTTTCACTAGTGTTTTATTTACTCTCGTTTTCATTGAGCACCGTCTTTTCAATATTTTTTTATTCCTAATTCGTTTCACTCAAGATTCATCCACAAACTTGGTTCACGAGATTATTAATTAAGACGGATTATATTAATTAGGAAACAATTGATAAGACATACTAATGAAATATTCTCTCTGAATAGTCTAACGAAAATGTCAACATTTTAAGGAAAAAGCAACAAGTTGTGTCAGATAATGGTCTTTTTAAACCCAATATAGACAAATTGGTTAGAATTGGAGGCTAAAACCTCTAATATGAAAAGAATACAATCTTTTCAATCGAAATTAAAAGAAATATAAAAAATACAATATTACTCATCCTTTTAATTTTATATACAGCCAAAAAATATTACAACTTAATTAATAACTTAAGACTAATTTACAACTTGAACTCTTTAGGAAACACTAAAATCTTCCAGGAACATATATACCCCAACCTAAACAAAATATAAGCTAATAACATTTTTTTTTTCTTATTGTAAGAAAATCCTTGAATAAACATTTGCATATGGTTGGCCTTTATGAGTGGCAGGTATAAAACGCCCATATCAATGAGGGAACATGAACCGGCATTTAGTTGGACCAAGTAAGTTAGTAACTTCGCCTGCGGGCTTAGCACTTGTGCAGGAAGGTCAAAGGTTAGCCCGACTTTAATAATTATTGTACCTAGATCTACCTGCAGATCCGGCAATTATGTTCAGGTCAAAGGTTCACTGATATACACGAGTATTAACAGAGAACCGCGTCAAGGAATTCAGCCAAGCTTGAAGATATGGTGGCTTCATCGGTGCCATTTGAAGAAGTATTGCAGTATTACGTCATGGATAAGATGCTTTAGTTTGTATCATATACGTCCATGTGCAACTCCTACTAACCCTTATTGACCGAAAACAACACTATTTCTAATTTATTTAGTTTTACTAATTTATGAATAAATATAATATATAATTATAGTCAACAAAATTGAGTAATTTCAAAGAAAAGTAATAATATAATGGTAAATGTAGTGGACTGTATAATTTTTTAATGAAAAACACTAAAAACTGAAATACTGAAAAAATAAATATTGCCTTACTGATAAACTAAACATAAACACTTTGAAAGCATGAAAAAAAAAAACATTGGAACGCAGGAAGCTCAGAAATATCACTCCTATGATACATAAAGATAACAATTAAACTAAAAAAAAATCTGTGTGTAAAGCTACTGATACTGTATAGATGAAAATGAAGATATTAAAAGACAATACTAATTACCTGGTGAGCGGTTAATTGATAAAAAAAATGGCCCATAACAATGAAATAAGCGTACCCCTCTCTTCTTCTAAGAAAAATTTCTAAAAGTGAGGCCATAAAGAGAGTAGTAACCAAGGCCTCTGAACTCAGGTTTACGTTAATGCTATTAAGGAATTTCCCAATAATAAATAATTTTTGAGATCCACATTACTGGTATCTTAAAACTTCCTACATATTTCTATAAAACATAATTTGTGTCAGTAACTGTTCCTTTACCAATCGAAAAATCAAAACATTATTTTATTATTTATGCAAAGCGTAATTATAAAATATTGATCTAACCCCTAATGATTAAACTATGATCAAATAGATTTTGCTATCATTTCAAATTAATTTTGTGGGTGAGCATTAAATTATTATACTGCTCAAATATTTTTTTTTTAATAAAATAAAATATGTAACTTTGTTTGTTTTTTTTCTAAGCCAAGAGTAAAGTTTAAATTAAAAAAATAAAAATATTATAAAGTATCAAAATAAAATTTTATCTAAAATTTTCCTCAACCTCCTTCCCATTCAATTAGTGAACCTATACACAAAATTTTGAAAATAATTTCAGGAAAGCTCTATTGTATAAAATAGAATATTCAGAACTGATATTTTCCTATCAGATACATATTGCATCTTTTTATTACAATAATTATATTTTTGTAATTCTTAGTACTTGAGTATTCAGCAGAGTTGTAGTATTGCAGCTTTAAGAAGAAATGATTGATGAGTCACTAGGAGCGGTAGATCACATCTACATCAGTACATACTGAAATAGCTACTAACGAGTGTGTTACTGTTTACAGAATTAAGTGTAAATATTGTCTTTCGACAACTGTTACGTCCATAGCCAATATTTCAGTTATTATTATCTTCTCATCAACCTATTGTCATTTGTCGATTCCAGATTACAGTCCAAGACATGTCATATCAAATCACCTCAGGAATAAACTTTAAGATAATGAATATTTATAAAACTATTAATATATTAATATTGACTCAGACAACCAGAATAAAGTTAATGATATTTTCATATTTTTATGAATCCTCTAAAAGTAAGGAAACTAGTCGCCTAACAGTCTCTTTAAATCTCTTTTATAAATATTATGATTTTTTTTTTTAACTTAGCCAATATTTTGGTTATTATAATCTCCTAATAAATCGACTGTCACTTGTTAGTACAAGATAACAGTCCAAGATATGTGTTCTCAAACCAGCTTATTAAAAATTTATATTGACACAGGCAATCAAAATAAAATTAATGAAGTTTGTTTATATTTATGAATCCTCTTTTAAAAAGGAACTGTATTTTTTTTCAAAATGTTTCAATTTATCTTAAGTTCATTAAGAAATCATCAGTTATTTTGTAATTTTTTCTTTTTCTATTTTGTTGAATACAAAACATGTTGATTATTCCTAATTTATTGACAGTTTTTATTTTTTATACTTCCTATGTTTCTTAATTTCTAATTAAAGAAACTTTTTAATAGATTTTATTTTTAGTTATATTTTAATAAAATTATTTTATTATTTTAGTAAATTTGAAACTGACAACCAAATGTTTTATTTGTAGGTATATTTTTTCTTCCTTTTGTACACAAAGATTTTTCAAGTTTTTTTTTTTGTTTCCTTTATTTTAAACTAACATTTATTTTATTTATTAGGTCAAACCCCTTAGTATATCTCTAAATATAACAGCCCAATTTGCCTTCTAATAAAGGTAAAGAAACAATTAAATTTAAAAAAAAATCATACCATACTAATAAAAAACGATACCACCATACTAGTTAGTTTTTTCATTATCTATGCAGTTCTTAAGCTATTTTTTGATTTAAAAAAAACACTAGAAACTTTCTAAAAATACATTCAATATATTTTCTTTACAGTGATTTCCACAAGTTCTTAGTTATACAATTACAGTATACAGGCTACGTGACTTCCATTAATTGACGAAAGAAAATCAATAAATACATATAAACACACATTTTTCAAAATAATAAAACAAGTTCGTCTATTGCAGTGCAAGTAGTAATAAAAAATCAACTACTAATCTCGTTTGATTTTGACGAAATTGTTTTTTTTTTAATTTATTTATTGATATTTACAACTGTACATAAATACATCAAGTAAATTTGAGGAAATCATAATGATATGGTACAAGCATGTAGAGAAACTACCCTATGGTAGCACTCTAAAAACATTTTTACAATATAAGATCTCGAGGCCATCTTCTTTTCAGACGCCTCGGAGGATTGTCCGGAATAAAAGAGGAAGCAAGATTAGAAACTAATGGGTTTGAGTGTTTAGGGAGTTTGTAATGGAAAGGTTGATATCTGGTTCGGGCTATATCGGTTACAAATGGAACATTAAGGTCTTTGTGGATGATTTTATTTGTGACAAAGTAGGGACTTGTAAGGATTGGATACGAGAGGAATTCGAAGGTTTAGTGGAGCCCCAGAGCTCAACGCCGTATGTCCAGATAGGCCTTACGAAATTGTTTGAATATATGTTAAAATGTATGCTACAGTGGTCGCTGGTTAGTTTCTAACCACACCTTCACCTTTTGGGGAAAATGTCCCCCCTCACATTTGAATAGAATTCAAGATGAATATGAAAACACTGCCATCTAGTGGGAGAAAAAAGAAGTAAGCTAAGTACCCCTTGAGAATGAAGAGGTAACACAGACAAGTGAACAAAGGCTGTCTAGGGCAATGAGTAGTCAACTATTCCTCAAGATGAGCAAATAGTTTAATCAACACCGCCAGGCAGGGACCGAAATCAGGATGAGGGAACTAAAGAACACAGCAGGAGAACAAGTCCTCACTATAAATCAACATCAAGTAGTTGTAATCTAATTCATTAATGTAATCAATAATCAAAATTAATAACAATAATACAAATTGTAATAATCTTTGGCACAACATAATCAATTGTAATTAATCATTCAAAAATAGAGGCATTCTGTTGTGTTCATCATAGTTATAATTTATTTCTAATACAGTCCACTTCTTTATTAATACCAGTATATAAAAATTAGTTTAGGTAATATCCCCCAACTTTTACTCCGGGGAATACCTGAATTAAAAAACACCGAAGTCGAAAAGACGGTACTGCCTCTCATAAGTAAAAATATGATTTTGTCACCAATAGAACCGAAGAAGCTTGTACTAGTATTTTTTTAAAACTACAACAGAAAGATGTTTAAAACTCTTGATAGAAAACACCTCAACTGATATAAGGACATATCAGAACAATATGGGGCCCTGAACTCATAAGTGAAAAAAAAAAAAATCGGTCGGGCGCATCACATAATTTTCACTTACCACCATCAGATAAAATTATTCCTACTATATTTCCAAATACCTGATTCATAATAATTCTATATGTTATGACAAATCCCTTATTATATATTAATTATCTACCTCATTTTATCTTATATTTATCCTTTTACTTCATTTTATTACAAGAGGGAACCCTAAAACAATTACAAATTATAACTCAACCAAATGAAACAACTCAATCAAATGAAAACTTAATTTTTTCCGATCCATTTTTATTATTTCACCTTATATGTAAAATAAAATATTACACGGTGATCACTAAAAACGTTTTTATGTAATAGAGAGAGTATTATTTTTTACTCTATTTGTTAATTTTCATAATTTATTTTCTTATTTTACTTTTAAAATGGTTTGATTGAATATGGATAGCTCTAATACTCACTATCCTTCATTTATTAAGCAGATTTTATTATTATCTAAATAAACTGTATTATTTTAAAAAAATTGTGACTACTGTAGAAAAAAATAAGTATCAAATTATTTCAAATTTTTTGTTCATACATCATTTCTTTGTATTAACAATTTATTTTTTAGTAGTAACAATTATCATTTATTAGTATTAACAAAAAAAATTGAGAAATGGTTGATTATTTCATGTAAAAAAAAATAAATGTAATAGAGAAAAAGTTTATTTCGAAATTTGGCATTCAAAATCTATCATACAATTTCAATATAAGGACAACGCATAGCTCATTGCACAGTCACTTAATTGTATATTGATCTGTTGAGTTCAATAAAAATTATTATAGCCATTTTTGTAAAAAATAACAATGAAGATGAGTAAGATGAAGTTCTTATGATTTAAAAAAAAACATTAAAATATTACGCACACAGCTTTTAATTTAATATTGTTCAATAAAGTATCTTCTTAAAATCCAAAATCATTTTCATGTCTTTAGATTTTCTAACTGAGTCGACAACTGTTCACATTTTTTTACACATTTTATTATGATTTCTACAGTGCTATAATAAAGTGTGCTATAATACAGTACTATAAGCTAACAGATGGACGGAATATTATCTGCCAGTGTTCAGATGCAAACACTTCATTACGATAAGCTGTTTAAATTTTGATTCATGTACTCTGTGTTAGTAGGTACTTCAAACAATAAAATGAACCACACAGAATGGTGAAACTCGATAGATAAACTTCTGAGCAGATTAATAAAACGAAAAACAGGTTATGAATTTCGTCATTGTTGTTGCCCTCAGCTTTCATAGGGCCTCTTCATAACCTAAATGAATATACCGATTAATTTAAAACATGAAGTGAATGTAGCGCTAAATATGGAATTTAGAGACGCAAAATATCTATTTTTGCAAAAATCTTTTTTTAAAAATCGTAATAAAACCTATTACTACTCATATCTCTGGGTTTTTTTAATACTTAGATTAATCTCCACAAATTAATATTTATCATTAGAAAATTCGTCTAAAAATATCCAATTTCTTTTTAAATCCTCTGAACTTAATTTGGGGGAATTTGACATTGAGTAGGGGTCGTTGCGTGAAATGCAGAATAACAATTATAAACGTATTTTTTTAAATATGGAATATTAATTATCAATATTTCAAAATATTTTTCTAAATTCAATAATGTTTTAGAAATGGTAATTGGAACAGTTAAAATATGTTTACATTTACCAACATTTAAGAAATGATAACTTGAACATTATTGGGCTGGCAGAAACCAGTTTGGTTCTAAATTGTAGAAAATTTAATTTAGTTTCTAAGTGTATACATAGTATTTAACAAAAATAGCTCTTTCATTGTCGACATGCAAAAAACATTAAGACATAAAATCCCGAAAATATTTTTTTTCTCATATTGTGAAATATTATTTATATATTATATTTTTGTATCTGTATTTTCAGCTATATATTTTTGTATTACAGTCCAAATAATTTTGAATTGGAAAATTTATTGCATTAGAATATGATTTTGAAGTCTGAAATAAGTTACATGTATTGTAATTTCTCCCTGCCCATGATGCCATAATTTTTAACAAAATACTAAACAAATCAGATGTTCTAATTAAGGCCCATAGGAAAGTTTGAAAGGAGTGAATATTATTTTTTGCTTGATTTGAATTCTGATAGAACTATAATTTTGAGTTAGATTGAAAATTAAAACTCAATATATGTTTTTATATCTAAGAAATCAATATAATTTATTCTATAATCAGCTTAATTTTATATTTTTCCTACAATAAAGTTTCAAAGGATTTATTACAAGTATTGGTACCATGTTCCATGTGATTTTCTTGCAAGAATTTATATTGAATATAAACTCATTAAAATGTATATTTATAAAGGTAGGCTTTATTTAGAATTTCGTGCCTAATAAGAAAAATTTCGTGCACCTTCAGTTATGAAAAACAAATTTAAAAATCCTGGAAGTGTTGAGTAATAAATAGAAAATTTAACCAATGTGAAACTATAATATATTTTATTCTTTAAAATTTAACAACAACATTATTAATAATAATTTAACATACCTTAAATATAAATTTACACCTCACATCCAACATTTAAAAACGTTTTGCAGGCTATTCTGCCCAGCTCATTAATTACAAGTTAAATTACCCTATTAAACAATAAATTAATAGGGAATCATATAATTATTAATAAGCTTATGTCTAGTCACCTATTTTACATATAATTTTACTATAGTTTTACACTTTAATTTTACATAAAGAAAACAGTATGTTCAAAAGGAAAATACCTAAGCCAATTTATATATCAAAGAACATCAATTAAACAGCAAATTTTAAAACAGATACGAGAAATTCAAACCAACACTAAGAAGAGATTTTAAGCAAAATAAATGTATGAAAAATTTGGGAACAATTTTATGTTACTATTTGCAATTAATTCTAATAATATAATAAATAAAAATTTTGACAAAAATGAAATTTGAAATAGCATGACCTGAGTGTATGCAAGGTAAAAAATAGTTTATTTATATGAAAATTGATCTAAAATTAAAAGTTTTAAAAATTAATGAAATTGTGACAAAATAGGTAACTAGACATAAGTATGTAGTATATAGAGTTGTAATGATTATATGATACCCTATTAATTTATTGTTTCATTGGGTAATTTGACTTGTAATTAATGACCTGGGCAGAATAGCCTGCAAAACGTTTTTAAAGAATTGGATTTGAGGTGTAAATTTATATTTAAGGTATGTTAAATTATTAATAATAATAGTATTAAAATTGTTACAAATGAATGTATAAGCTGTTAATTGTTCGATACAATAAAGAGTGTTGAGATTTAACATGGATGCCAATTGATGTATTCAAAAATAAATACTAGTCTCAAGAAATTTAAAAGATTATATATAAGATATTTTCTTATTTATTTCTCAAACCGCGGCATTGTTTAAACATATAATACCTTGACTTACAGATTCTAAATATTCAAAACGTTTCAAATAAGGTAGATTAATTACATTAAGGGGTTTTAGTAAGATGTTATGCATAATTGATCAACAGCTTACAATCCTCGGATCTACAAATAGCCGTAAGGTAAGTAACTTACATGAGATCAAGCTGGCTTACTTCTACTAAACCCCTTCGGCAACAAACAAGAGGCATAACGTGCCCCGGCTTGATACATTCCCTATACAGAATTTAACTCGCTCCATGGTTTTAGAAAATAAAAATGAATTTAAACATTTTTTAATATAATGTAATAATGGTAATTTCGGTTTCATCAGTAAAATTTAAAAATACTTCCTCTTTATGCATTACTTATACAATATTCTAATTCTATCTTTCTTAAATCTTAAAATCTATCTTTACAAAAATTGAGATATTTATGTTTAATCAAATTTTGGAAGGTTTAGTATGAATCAATGAATCAAATTGATATTTGAGCATTAACTTAAAAATTATTACTGCCTGAAAATTTATAAATAATATTAAACGAAAATCTAATTTCAAAAAATTAAATAGTGATACACAAGAATAATTTGCTATAATTGCTGGGGGGTAAAAATTTCAACCAATAAAATTTTATATATAAGAAGATAGTCAAGGTTGCGGTAAAAAAAATATCAAATAGTTAACTATTTTTTCTGTTTATAACTTTTTTTTAATTATTTTTTTGACATTAAAATAGTTATAAACTATTTGTTCCTTTTTTTTACCGCAACCCTGACAATCTTCTTATATTTAAAGTTTTATGGTCAACAATAGATACATATACATAAAATTTTATCATTCTGCTCCTTTAACTGTCGGTAACTGGTGACAGGAACTTCATGAACCTTTTTTGATATAATCCTCTATTGTCTTCATTTGTAATTTCCGATGCAATTGGCTGTAAAGACCAATTAATTGTACATTTATTTACGGAGTTTAATCATTATCGTCAGAGCCATTTTTGAGTTAAAATCCTACATAAGTTAAAAATCGATTATCTAAAGTGTCACTTCTGAATGGTGTTTTTATTGAAAAAGTTGCTGTAACATTGCGTCTTAAATATGTAATCTTAGTCCATAAGATTTTATTGTGTTCGAGTACTTCAAGTTTATTTCCAAGAGACTTACTTGGAATCCACATACAAGACTGAAACGACAAGAAACTGCTCGTAGATTCCCGATGCAATTGGCTGTAAAGACCAATTATTTGTACATTTATTTACGGAGTTTAATCATTATCGTCAGAGCCATTTTTGAGTGAAAATCCTACATAAGTTAAAAATCTATTATCTAAAGTGTCACTTTTGAATGGTGTTTTTATTGAAAAAGTTGCTGTAACATTGCTTATTAAATATGTAATCTTAGTCCAGAAAATTTTTTTGTGTTTGAGGACTTCAAGTTTATTTCCAAGAGACTTACTTGGAATCCACATACAAGACTGAAACGACAAGAATCTGCTCGTAGATTCCGATTGCTACTACACTTACTTGACAAAAGCTCTAAACTTCCCATTCACTACAAAAAATTAGTATACACTATGATAATCAGACCAATTTTGACATATGGAATTGAGCTCTGGGGCTCCACCAAACCATCAAATTTCTCCCGCATCCAATCCTTACAATCCAAAATCCTTGATGCTCCTTATTACGTTACAAATAAACTCATTCACAAAGACCTTGACATCCCATTCGTTGCAGATTTGGCCCAAAACAGATATGCGTCTTTTCATTTCAAACTCCTTAATCATCCTAACCCATTAATTCTTAATCTTTCATCCTTAACCATCCCTGATAATCCTCCGAGGCGTCTGAAAAGAAGATGTTCTAATTTAAATTAATGTTTGAAGTAACAACAATGGGTTGTTCCTTCCCAAGATTTTCAAGTGTGTATGAAACATACAACATATTTACTTATTGTAAGTTGTAAATTACATTAAATAAAAAAAAAAGTTTATTTCCGTCTAATACTCGAATTCCGTTAGTAAAAGTGACGTCAGCATCAGTATGATGAGTAAACATTCTTAAAGAAAAGGGCTTTAATTATTTGTCTTGAACATGTTTCAATATGTAAATCATCCCTGACGTACCTGCGAACAATCTATTTAAACTTCCCATCAACACAAATAAATTATATCGTATAATACATATTTAATTTCATTTTAAGTAAAAAACATCGTATCAATTATTTATAAACAATTTAAAAAAAAAATTTCTAGAAACAAGGTTTTACCTAGAGTTCAGTATATGTAGATAGCTTTAGGAAAGACAGTAAAGTACTTGGAGAGCTTTTAGGACCGCAATATTTTATCCCCTTACTTGTGAGCATAATTAATCGGATATTAAAAAAAATAAAGGGTCCCTGGTAATATATAAAGCCTGTTTTTTGAATCTCATGAGTTTAAATTGCCAATTTAGCTCTTCCTGAGCTTATACACTCAAAATCTCTACTGGTAAAATTGCATCTCTTATTATTTTTACCCCTTAAATAAATATTATGTGAAAGAACTGATACATTTTAAAGTATCTATATTGGTATAGATAAAGTCTAGAATTATCATTTGCCGGATCGTCGAATTTATGAAAGTATTCCAACTGATAGGAATTCCACCTATGAAAAATAACGACGCGCTAGTTTTCGTGGGTTTTTAATTAAAAATTAGGTAATAAATATAAAATCGAAATATAAAAACTACAAGGCATAATACTCGCGTACCAAAATATTCGTTGGTAAAAAAATTAAATCTGTACCGCTACAGCCCATGAAGGGTCATTGGTTCAGTACTTTGTAAAGAAGTACTGTTACTAGACCAACGGTTGTGCAAGGAGGTGATCTGGTCAGAATCACGCTCGACCGCTTTTTTTATTCAATTAAGGGTACCCAATTTAAAAGGCTGGGTGGACCCCAGGAGGGCTCTAGAACCCACAAGAGTTTGTTTGTTTGTTAGTTTTGAAAGGGCGTTTAACAGCCTGGTCATCAACGCCCGTTGGTTGTTG
>NW_027111631.1:266787-276070 GCF_000696795.3 Halyomorpha halys
ATTGAGTCCGATATTATTACTATATTGCCATTTGGTATATTTGTCATACAAAAGTAAAGGGCGGATGCTATGGCACTTAGTTCTGCGGTATATATATTGACCCACAAGAGTTGACTCACGGCTACAGTGTAACAGTAAAAATTTTCTGCCCAGCCGAATTCGGCTAAACTTCAATTAGAGTAGCAAAATTCCAACATCCTTTTACTATTTATATATAATATTCCTTCTTCATAGATATTTGTAAAAGTATATTAAGTAGGTTTTGAAAATATAGGGGGAAAATCTCGAAGCATTTAAACTCACACATATTTTTAATGCTTCGAGATTACATTTTTTATTTTTTTTTTCATAATACTACTAGCTTTGGGACAGTATTTACTGGGACCATAGTAGAGAAAGAAACTTTCGAATGCGATAATAACTTTAGAACATGCCCATTTCGAAATAAAATAAAAAATATTTTTTGTCAGATACGCCACTATTCAACCAAAGTTATGTCTATCGCTTGTATCAATAAATATATAAAAATAATATACCTATAATTCCTTTCTCAACAACACCAGTTCTCTTAAATATTACTCTTACAAATAAAGATACATATTTTCTAATTTCACAAGATCCTTTTTCTTTTTTTAAGCAGCCCTAAGTCCTTGAGACGTAAAGAAAGAATACGACCCTATTAAAAGTTTTACTCGAAGAATCATAAAAAATTTACTTCCCTCGTCTTGTACAAGGGGTTTGATCTCTGATATCGGTAATTTGCTGAAGGAAACACTTTCTCGTTACGATAAAGATGTTTATAAAGTAAAAGGTATGAATAGGAAGACAGCAAGTAACTCATTTTTTTCCATAAATATTAAATCTAATTTTAAAATTTCGCTATTTCAAAAATTCAATATAATATACAACGTACATGCAGGTGCGTAGACATTTCAATTAAATTAACAGATTTGAGATAGGTTTTAATGCATAAAACCGCAGTTTGGATCAGTTTTTTGGAAAAAAAAGCGAGTATTTCAATTTTTAAAATAAACAATTATATTTTACGGAAGTTATTTCATTTTATTTATTAATTAGTAAAATTTAGTTGATTAAAAACATAGTAGTGAATAAAACTGTAAGTATGAAAAAAAAGTGCCTACGGAAAAGGAACTAAGTTGGTTGTTTTAAATATTTTTGATAGTTTGAAAGAGAATTCGTTTACATGAGACTACTTTGAATCTGGAGCTATGAAACAGATGTTGGAGAAACGTTTGATTTTTCAATGGAATGCAAGGTTTCCGAATATATTACTTTTTTTTTTTTTATTTGCCAACCCTCGGTTTCTGATTACTTCATTGTTTCCTGTGTCTTTAGATTTGTATAACTAAGTGAATAAACAATAATGTTTTAAGTTCATTACGAACGAGTTTAATCGAACTTAGAAAGACAGCGGGATCTTTTTTATTTACACTTTATCACAGTGTAAGAGAATTGTTTTTTAAAAAAACTAACACAAGAGGTAGAGGGAAGTCCCTAAAAAATTGTCTTTAGGCGAAGAACTAAAAAAGAGTC
This sequence comes from Halyomorpha halys, assembly GCF_000696795.3. Lineage (NCBI taxonomy): Eukaryota > Metazoa > Arthropoda > Insecta > Hemiptera > Pentatomidae > Halyomorpha > Halyomorpha halys. Next base: position 268,342 of record NW_027111631.1, read on the forward strand.
GAAATTTTGTTCAATTTCCTTTTGTTTCGAAGAGGTCAATGAAAAATGAAATTAAATTATAGTTTTAAGTGGTAATTTTCCTAAATTATTCGTAGAATAATAATTTTAAACCCATTTCGTAAAGTTTATAGCATCACTAACTAAACCTTCGCTTCAGAGTGTGAACTTGTAAGAGAAATTGTAATTAGAACCGAAAGGTAGTAAATAACGTTAAAGGAAATAGCCAATAATGGAATATTTGTAGTCCAGACAGCTTCCCTACCTCAGGCTAAACTCACAGGTAGTCCAAATATTTACAGGTATCAGTTTAAATGTTTGATATTGCCTTAGGTTCACAGGGCAGAGAAATAAGACCCGTGATATCTATCGTGATCGGCATTTACAATTACAATGTAACAGCTATTAATGGAATTATCTCAACACACCTTGGAAAAAAGAAAAAATTAATGTTGGAATTAATTCTGATAATTCTATCAGTTCGGAGAAACAAGGGCGTCCACGTTAAACAGTATGTTTTATAATTCGAAAAATAATATAAGGATTATATTAAAATATTAGAAGGATATATATAAGGAAAGTCATAAGACAATTCTAAACTTGTATTCTTTTATATTCTTCATCTAACATACAATACAATATAATGACAGGGTGGTGGCATAACGCATTTTCTTCAAAGCAATAGTGAAGCCAAAAAGGCCACGCCCACGGAAGGAAGGTTTACGTTGAGATATGTCAGCCAATACATATAAATATTTATGTATATAGCCCTTACTCAGCTAAATTTATGCACCTTCAGAGTCCTCCTTCGGTTCAAATAAGTATAGAGTTTTTTTTTTAGGCAGAACAATACCATAGAAGTGAGGATGAATTTAAATCAAAATTTCGTAATGTCCAAATATTTTTTCGCGGAATTTAATGTTTTACATTTTTTTGACACCTCTACTTCCAACAAATTTAGTTAGAGGATTAGAAGTTAATACATGAATTGGATTAGTGTTATAAAAGAGCCGTAAGGTCCCATTTTCCTCTCCTCACGTTTAAGGCACTAATAAAACAATCAAATAACTCTCTTCTTTTTTACCGAACAAACATGTACTAACACGTTTGATACGACATGTACTACGGCATATCGTATCAAACCTATAGGGTATAGATTTGATGCCATGTGCATTGGTAACCATGGAACCAAAAAATTTATAAAAGAATCTCTTTGTTTAAAATGCCCACTTTTACAAACGATGTACTACTTTTACTAATGATGTACATATATCTACATTTTATTGATTTACTTAAGAAGCTGTGCGTGGTAAGCCACAAACTAGCATTACCGTATCCCTAGCGGTGCCGGTTCAGTCTTTATTTTTTGTGGCGGACCCTCGAAATAGAACTCGACCTTCCCAATCTGGCTAAAATAGGTGGGTAACCTCTAGGATTGCCCGTCTTTCCTGCCCTAACATGGAACACGTAATGACGTTAAACTTAAAAACAAATACTTTAATTATGGATGTCCACAGTTGTCATTTAATATGTATGATATAAATATTAATGATTCAGCTTCCAGAGAACACACTCAGAAAAAAACACATAGATTTCGATATCATAAAAATATAAACAGCATAAACTTCCAAATCATTAAGTATTATCGTTCTATCTAATTTCACACTACTAAATTTTAAAAAATAAATTGAATAACATGATTTAGTACTACATAAGCATGGATAATACCGAAGGCGTAGGAGTACATAACAATAACAGTATTGTAAAATCAGTTATTGCAACCTAGTCCTTACTTGTTATTAATATACTAAAACATTTATGGACCACTAACAAAGTACACAAAACAAATTGTTAAGTTAAGAAAATAACATATTAAAAAAATAAACCAAATAATTGAATAATGTACATAAATTTTATTTATTCTATTAAAATTTTAAGCTATATTTCCTTTTCCTCCTTAAACTCTGAGTCTCTCTTTCTCTCTTAATATTTTAGTATTTTAGATTAGAATAATATTTTATTCGTTTCAAAAACATTTAATATGATTTAAAATATTTTTCTAAAAATAATGTTCAGGTCTGATGAGAGTAGGAGAAAGTATTTTATATTTAAGACAAGTTGGCTGAAAATGTTGAAGAAAAATTAATACCTGCTGTCATTCCGAGGTCAATGGATTCCTATTACGTTCCTACCATTTATGTAAAAAAAAAAAAAACTTCATCCTTGTTAATTTCAGACAATTATTTAGGAACTACCAGTAAGAGCCTCAAGGCCGCTAATCATATAAAGGATAAAATATAATACAATTTGATGACATCAACTGAATAGAATAAATCAATATGATATGATTAGGAGAACCAAAAAAAAATCCTTATTTAATTATTTATATGATAATTACCTCAATTCAACAAATCATAACCATTGTGTTTATACATAAGTGTAGGCTTACACTTATTTTAATAAACTACTATTATGTAACAGATTATTATTAAATATTTTTAATTAGAATTCAAACTTCAATTTTGTGATTATCTGTTAAAGCGAACAATCCGTTCTAGCTATATGGGTTTATTTTTTAATTGATGATCAGAATTATTCAGAGAATCAAACTCAATATTAAACTACAATAAAATAATTTTTTTATAATTAATTCTTTATAATATTTGTATAAAGTTGTCAATTTCATAATTAACCCATTATAGTAGACAATTTAAATTAATTCAAGTATTGATTAATACACAGATAATTATGTTTAAAAATAATTATTATTCTTGTTATTTTGTAAAAATAAGTATAAGTCATAAAATGGCCAAAACAGTATGTGTTAAAAACTGTATAACATTCTGAAATTCTAACCTAAAGTTCCTCATACTGACCAGATCGTAAAAAAAAAATTTTTTCACTCTGAAAAAAAATTTAGGAGAACGAAAAATAACAATAACATGCTTCACAGCATGTAATAAACTTTAGTTATTTCAGCACATAATTTTACACTTATTTCTACTGTCACTAGTATTGTTTTCATTAGATATATTCTAACAATTCTAAATCAACGTTAATTTTTTTTTTAAATCAAAAATGAAAGTTGTTTAATATAAAATTAATTAAATATTAATCACCCCTATGATATATCATAGAGCTGCAAAATACCCAATTGATATGAATTCACCCGTTTAATTAAAATTAAAAGCTAATCGTTGATTGATAAATACATTTTAAGCCAACACAAGCTTTATATAAACCTTCATATGATGCCTTGATCTTGACTAATCTAGAATATGATTGTATTTAGAAATATAAATGATATTTATTAAGTAAATGATAAAATCAGAAGTGTTTTATTTAAACCGACCAATCCACGACAGGATAATCCAGGCATTCGTTTATGATACCGGAAAACGAATTTAATTAATTCTTAATTTACTGATAATAAAAAAATTGATCCATATGTTTTTTCCTATTTTGTATGTTTCTTTTAATTTTTTTAAAAATTAAACATTATACTTGAATATAGTTAATGAAATTTTGAGAAATAGGAATTTCTGTCGCTTTAATAAATGTTAAATCAAATTATTTGAAATTGATCGTAAAATATGCTATGCATTGATGTATTATCCATTATTGATATTATAAAAGTCCTTGTCACTTAGTAACATAAATGCCGATACCTGTCCTGGGTACAGGTGTTCGTCAACAGAGGGACAATTTTTCTCTACTGGTTAATGGATACCACATGTGGAAGGACCATTTCTAGCCAATCTATCCAAACAGGTATTGCCTGAAGGCTTTTGTGATAGGCAGGTCAATTATAGTTATTCAAAACACTTGTAGCTCCTTGTAACCAAGAAGAATACCTTGGTCGTGGCTAATGATAGCAATGAGGAAATGAAATTCCCAAAAAGCGACGCTCCTTTTTGGAACAAGTGAGAGGCAGAAGTAAAACAGCAAAGAGACGGGTACAACCACAGAAGAAGGGCGACCGAAGAGAAAGCAGGATGCACTTCGACGAGAAGTCCTAAGAAGGACGAATCAGACCAGGAACGCCATCCCTTAGGCCAAGACGACACCCACGGCTAAGACGTCAACAGCACTCATGACATGCATCATCCAACTCAGTAGCTATTCAGACATACTAGTTAATAAGTTATAATGTAAACAATATTTTATGGCCATTTATCAGGATCATTGGCCATAAAATATTATATTATAAATATCATGGCAATCATGTAATCAATGTAAATAAATACTTAGTTGTTTTATGTAGTTTATATACTATTACATTACACAATACTACCCCTTATTATATTATATAATTAATAGTAACAATATTTTATAAATATAAAGATATTTAATTGGTAGACTAGTAAGCAAAATAAGCCTTTGGAAAGGAATTCAATAATTGTAATAGTTTTGCAGGACTCAATCTTAATTAATTAACTGAAATAATTAATTCCCTAATTAATTAATTAATTTCCTTCAGTGATTATCCTGGCATCCCGATCGACGACAGTATACAAAGCAAATTTTTATTTTATGACTAGGGCGGTACATCCTGTCAGCCTAACGGCGGACTACTCCAACCCCCATTTTACCCATTGTAATTACTCGTTACTTTAATTGTATAACTTTAATTTACACGTATTCTGTAGTTTAGATTGTATTATTTTTTTTCAATAATATAAATTTTTATTATTTCAAAATAAAATAGTGATAATTAAAAACGTTTTATGTAATAGAGTCGAATATTTTTTTCTATGAACTCTTATTGTATATTCTTATACATTTGTTTTAAATCACCCCATAAATTTTTCATGTTATTTAGTAAAAATATACTTATTTAAATTGCAGATATTATGAAACGATTATTACGATAAATCCACAACAAACAAATACAATTTTCCTTGAGATTCACCGTGAAAAACTACATAAACTGAATTTAAAACTAGAGTTCCAAAAAAAAAAAAAAAAAGTTATGACAGGTAATGTACAGTGTTTTTACTTTAACTTATGTAGGGAATATATATTGAGGGAAAGTATTGCGATCGGGAAAAATTTCAGATTCAAGTTTTCAACAGATATACACGTTTTTAGGTCATCTGTTTCCAATTATCAATTTCCGCAAAATGAAAATATAGAATTTTATAAATGACTAAAATATAGATACATCTAATTGGAACGGGAAAAGCTGAAATCTACCCAAACTACCTAATTTTATGACGGTTTCGCTATCGTTTGTTAAACTATTGTGTTCTTAAAATTAAAATCTGTACTGCTACAATCCACGAAGGGTCAGAGGTTCAGTACTTTGTAAAAAAATTACTAGACCAACGGTTGTTCAAGGAGGTGATTTGGTCAGAATCACGCTCGACCGCCTAACTAGAGCCCTTAGAGTTAAACCACCCGCTTTACCCTGGACTACCGCGCTCCCTATTGCCTTGAAAATGTAAAGTTTATATCTGATATTACCACCTTGAAAACTCATACAAATTAATATAGCACGTACGAATTAATATAGCTACAGAAAACTAAAAATCAAAATATTTGTTTTCACCATTCCTGAATTCAATTTTTTTTTGTTATTCAAAAAGAGAAAAATAAAGTTAAACATAAGCTAAGTTAAGGTTGGGTTATGCACGAACCACAATGGAATATAAATTGGCAAACTTTGGATTAAGTAATAGTGATAAATGATCACATTTATACCACAATTTTAAAAAAAAATAATACCTCCTTTGAAGACGATTTTTCCCGAACAAAATGTCTGGTTACATATCTTATGAGTGTTATACATTTTTGTTAATCGAAGTTTTACAATTTTTTTTTTCCAACCGATAAAAATATTTTTCTTCAAAATAAGAAAATCATTTTACATCAAAATTCCTACAAGAACTCTGAGATACAGTTCGGGTAAAAACCAAGGCAAACCTTAATGAACAACGAATTCAATTATTCTCAACAGGAGGCAAAAGTCTAGACGGTTTTACAATTTTTTTTTCAAGATAATTATCGATTCGATAAACACTGACTAAATACTTAATATAAGTCATTTACTTCCTAGAGCGGAAAATAATTAACTTAAACACTGGACCTGGTTCGAAAAATACTTAACAACAAAACATTAGTTAACTAAAAGTTTAATTATAGTTATATTACAAAATGGATAATTGACTAGAATACACTAATTTTATCATTGGTCTAAAAAAAGTTATTTTGTGTAATTCATTTGTCCTTCAAAGTATAATTGAGAATATCGATTCAATTATACATTTAATTACAAGATATGAAAATTCCATAAATATAATAACGAGCGAACCGAGGCCATAAAAAAAAATAGCGTTCTGTTAACGATAGTTGACAAAAGTTCCCTTTGTTATATTAGATAATAAATTTATTTTTAGAAAAACTTCCTTATATTCTTTCAGCATTATATTTTCGATATTAATATCGCACATTCAAAATAATACAAACAGAAAACGAGAAAGGGATTTTTTGGAAAAATAAACACTAGAAATTTTCAACATCCATCTTATCAGCATTCCGAGTATAATTCCTCTAACAAATATTGTTGATAAAACATATATTGCAGTGGTTACCAACCGGGTCGGTGTTAGTTTGCATGGGATCGTGGACAAATATGTGGCCCGCGGGAGGGTCCGGCAATATATATTTTTGTGATATTTATTATTAACTTTCTTTCCCAATAATTTTGTGTTTTCTAAAAGACACGGAACGCACCTAAAAGTGACTCAAACCCCACTTGAAAGCAACCAAATTTTCAAAATAAATATGTTGGGGACTTCCCTTTATTCCAAGCCGGGAGTGCGTATAGGTCGAACTTGGTTCAGTTTCCTGCATATAGGTTCACTATTATACATGGGTTAGGAACCTCTGATCTATCATGTCTATTGGTTTGGAACTAAATTTCAGGTTTGGCTGTTGTTTGCTGATATAGGAGTCTAATAATTGAAAATTTAAGTTAAGCCTCATTCATTCTGAATATTTAATATTTAACTAAATATTATATCTATTAAAAATACCTATATATATTTTTTTAATCCATTAATTGAATAGGAAAAAAGTCATATTAAAAAATAAATAATTTAAGTAAAAAAAAAAAAAACACGTCCGTGTTGCAGAGGTCGTACAAGTTATGTTTTTTAAGTTTCAGGGCAAATACATTGCTAAGATTTTATATACATATGTATATATCAAAACTGTGGATTCAATAAAAATAATTTACATGCCTTAAAATGATTTAGCAATTTGAAGTTAAAATTAAATATTTATTAAATTAATAAACGGACAGTATTTCAACTACTTTTTGTAACAGACTTACAAAAAAAAACACACAATTCTACTTTTTTTTTTATCTGTTTACCTCTATTACTATTGAACTTATTTCTATGATTTTTTATTTTAAACAAATTGTTTATACATCCTAGAACGTCTGTTTTAAATTTCTTTTGGATCTGATAATTTATTTTCTTCAAGTAAAGAAAACTCCTCTATTATTAAACCAATTCTATGCTTTTTTTTTTAATGAATAAGGTATATATTGAAGGTTTTTTTTACACATAATGAGCGGATCTCCGCCATTGCCAAACTGATTCTATGATTTTTTTTCTTAAATCCAAGATTATATTTTTATAGATAAAATGCGGAACTCCGCCATTATTGAATCGATTTATATGATTTTTTTTTAAATTTAATGAAAAGGGTTTACATTAAAATT
>NW_027111631.1:282835-289629 GCF_000696795.3 Halyomorpha halys
TATATATATTTTTTTTTTTGCTGTTATTTTATCCCATAAAATTTTAGTTAAATTTTAAAAATTTGTAAAAGATGAAAATGCAATTCAGCGACTATGTTATATCACTGTCAGGTTTATATCTATTGATATATTTAAATTGAATGTTTTGTCCTAAAAAATATAAGAAAAAATACATTCTGGTATAGATAATATTAATATTAAGTTTTTTTTCAATTAACTATATAATATTTCTTACTTAAGATTAATTAATGACTAATCTTTACTTAGAATTTTGTTCCTAATCGCAGCACATGAAAATCCGTAAAATTAAAAGTATATCAAGATAAAGAATATTTTGATGCAGACATACAATTTATTTCCAATAGACTTTAAATTTTCCTTTTACTAATTTAAATATTTTAAAACAATTGGGAAAAAAATTAATATTAATTATTCTTACCTATAACTATAATTAAACATCGTGAGTATAAAGGAAGTTAATGATTAAGGGCTACATTTTACTTTTGTTTCTAGTTTGTATATTTTATCATTTTTCTTTCTTTTTTTCATATCATATCAGAATAAACATAGGATATATGAAAATGGATTATTTAATCAGATTACTTAATATTACTTATTAAGTAATATAGATTATTTATTCTCACTACTTAAATTATATATATTCTTTTATTTAAAAATATTCTATTCCCACCAAAATAAGTACAGACAAAGTTATGGACATAAGTCTATTCCTATCAAATTTATTTCATATACGTTTTTATTTTTATGTTCTTAGTCATTAAAGCACTTTAATTTTTTTTTCCAAATAATTTTAAATACTTTCTCTTAAACATTGGACTTCATTGTTAATGTTTATTTAGTTGATTCTTTCAATAGAGATTTTGTCAATCTTCCGACAATAAATCATGCGAAAATCAGTTACATCAATTGTCCGAGTGATTGTGCTGGGTGTACCTGCGTTGTGTACAACTGCGTCATTGTAACATACAACTTCCTGAAGAAATCTATGATAGAGGACTTTGAAAATTTATTATTTTCAAGAGTTATTATTTATTATATAAAAAACTAAAATAAACATTCAATTACTAAGGGATATTCAGAAGGTACGAAAGGTAAACAGGTGAGTGCCTGGGAAATGGCGCCCGGACGTAGTTACGTTATTCTGGCAATGGTACACCGCGGCCGCTGAAGACATCCTCCGACTCCAGGACTGTTGCCCCACGATCAACGGGAGTATTCCTCAACTTCGGCCTTCTGGTAGGCTACGTCCTGGACCGTCTTCTGTCTCAGGGTCAATCTGGGTCAACTTAGGGGTGGGCCTTACAAGCGCACGCATCTGTCTTTACATCTCCGCTGTCACTGCTCATATATTTCATCTGCTGTTGTCACAGCGTATTTAAGAAAATCTCACATTTAAAAAAAAAAAAATTAATTTTGAATTAATTTTTTTTTTTATATTTTCATTGAATGCAAGATGACATAAAAACTATAAAACCATATAAAACTATAAATATTAGTTATATAATCAAATATATTTTTCTACTTACCAAATACAATATCCAAAAATGTTACATATATCTTTATTGCTCTAAAAATTCACTGAACTGTCAATTACAACTAATTTTTTTTTTTTTACGAACGTTTTTAAAATAATTATGACTCCATTAGTTCTAGTCCATGTTGGCTATGTTGAGAGGCGAACCTCACTCACGCTCTGTATAATGCATTTTGGGATTTAATTATTGATGATGATGATGCTATAGAGGAATGAAGATATATAAATATATATATTGACGATGTGCGGGCACAGTGAGAACTCTGAGGGTTGTCGGTTGACAGGGCCGCGGGCCGCGACTGACTGACGCTGCCGCCTCTACACTAGCGCCTCCTCTCGGCCGCCCAGGGCTACCAATATCTAATTACCACAATATATGTATACATATTAATCATAATACAGTTACCGAACGTGTGTTAGTACTGTGTATTTACATAATCTATTGACTTTGAAAGTGAGCTGAAATTGACTATTCAAAAATTGTAATCCGGAAATTAACTAGTTGATAAAATAATAACTTTAGGAAATATACTTGGAATCAAAGTATATTGTAATAATTAAAATTATGAACTTCCTACCTCTTTAGGTAAATAATTCAAATATATAGCGTTTTTCTGTCTCCAGAGATTTACTTTTATTACTGTTTCTTCCAAAACAATTTTTTTACTAATCAAACAAAAATGTGGTGTGATCGGTATGCTTTCACAATTAAAATCGACCACCGTTTTCATTAGAAAAATATTCGTCCAAACATCCTATATAAGATAACAAAAAACTAGGGGTCTGATCTTAATAATTCTTTTTTACATCATGAATCTTCAATAACGCGAATCTGAAAAACAACTTTCAATTCATACAATATATGGTTACGAAAATTACCTACTACTAATCAACTACTACAATTTAGGTACTTTCAAGTAGAAAGTTGGCAGGAAAGTCTAAAATTACCTAACAATAAACATCCTTTCTAATATCTCTTTTTAAATCTGAAAAATTCACATATCTAAATAGTAACTATGAGGTAAAATGTTTCCCCAAACTTTTCACAGTAAAAAATTGGCTCTTAATCTTTAGTTCTCGATTTTTTTGGGCTTTAAAACTAATTGTAAAGATCGACACCTCCCAACCGTTCGCTATGGTAAAATTCCTGGTTATAGGTAATAATTACAATTACGTTTTTCAGCTTAACTCAAATCCTCAATATAAATAAAAATGTAATGTTTGCTACCTATCTCAGATTTCCGAAAGTTCTTTACTCCACACGCTTTTTTTTATTGGTTTTTTTTCTAAACGTTTGGTATCGTACTGGGAAGCATCCTGGATGCTATAGCATGGTTAAAATTAAACATTATTAACACAAAAATAAAAAATTATACGTTTTTTTCATATTCTATATATGAGACAATTAATGAGTTAATGAAATTACCTAACCAAAGAAAAAAGTCACATAGTTTAGAAATATTAGGATTTTTTCCGTATTATTCACTTAAAATCATCCATATTTTTAAAATAAAATATTGACTCTATCGTCATGAGACTCTTTCGATTAATGTGACGCATTTTATTCAGGAATATGAATATTATTTTTGTTAGTGCCAATGTTTCGGCTAGAATTTCAGGCCATCATCAGGGCTAAGGATAAAAAAAAAACATAACAACCATAATGAATAAAAAAAAATACATAAAAAAAAATAAAATTACTACGAATATAGATGAAGGCGGTAATCCAGTTAGTGATTATACGCAAAAAAATGAAAATTGTTTAATATTAAAGTAATGAAAAAAAAAGTAAAAGAAAATGTATATTTAGCAATTAAATATGTAAGTAAATATAAGATAATAAAATATAAACTTAAATAAATATATTCGATTTATCGTGAGTAAATGATTAACAAAATATTCCATCTGCCCATTTTGATATGGGAAGGTTATTTTCAAGAAATTAGGAAAATCCCATTGATTTTGGTTTCTTACTAATTAGACAAAATTAGATAAACGTTTTATATATATATATATATATATATATATATGTTAACAGATAATGAGCGAAAATCTGACATTATTGAACCGTTTTCTATGATTTTTTTTTCATTAGAAAAGGAACCGATCCAAGGTAATGAGCGTAACTCCGCTAGCAAGACACTGATTTTCTTTTTCAATGAAATGTGTATATATTTCAAGGTTATATACTTATAAATAAAAAGCGGAACTTTTATATGATTTATTGAACCGAGTTATATGATTTTTTTCTATTTAATAAAAACGTCATAGATAAAAAGCAATATTTTTTAGATAAAAAGCGGACCAACGTCATTATTGAATCGATTTATATATTATTTTTTTATTTAATGAAAAGGATTTACATTAAGATTATATATATGTTAACAGATAATGAGCGGAAATCTCACATTGTTGAACCGTTTTCTATGATTTTTTTTAATTAGAAAAGAAACCGATCCAAGTTCAGTTTTAATGAGCTGAATTCCGCTAGTAAGGAACTGATTTTATTTTTCAATGAAATGTGTATATATTTCAAAGTTATATTTATATAAATAAAAAGCGGAACTTTTATATGATTTTTTCTATAATTAATACGTCATAGATAAAAAGCAATATTTTTAGATATTGAAGCGATTTTGAGTTTTTCTTTATTTCTTTTAAACAAAAGGGTATAGATATGGTACATATATTATCATAAACATATATAAATAATTTACACTATTTAAATGCATTACCTATATTAAACTCATCGTGTTCTAGTCATATTTTTTAACCGGCATATAAAAAAGTACGAGATTCACAATTAGACTTTTTTTTATGCGTATGTGCTCGTAAATCCACTATTACTGAACCGATTTCTAAGACTGTTTTGTTGTAATCTATGGGATTTACTATAATACATCCCAGGACATTCCATTTAAATTTTATCTGGATTCGATAATTATTTTAATAGAAAAGCGAAACTACTGAATACAATCGTTAAAATTAATGCATACATTCCAAAACCAATAAGAAAACTAATGATTTGTGGAGAATTTGAAAAAAAAAAAATAGGAAAAAAATTAAATAGAATTACTTTTACTTACTGTAAAGAAAATGAAATGATCCCAAATAATTAATGAAAGAGTTTTCTCAGAGAAAAGTCTTTTCTTATAAGTTTCTTTTATCATTAATAAATTGTTAATGCCTAAAGACTTGACTAACTTATGTTAAGGGCAGATCTTATAACTTTAAAGAGTTGTGACACGGCTTGGCACGGATATAAAAAAATAATTAATAATTTTATTATTCATATTTATTTAAAATAATTACGTTGATTATTTAATATATAGTTATGTAAGTAAATTTAATCACTTCTTAAATACCATTTTTGATTAATTATATCTACATTATACAATACTATCTAGATTTTTTTTAAATATATCTACAAAAATTATACAAAATATTTATGGACAAATGACTTTATGTACAAATTAAACTGGATATATAATATAGTTTGAACTACCGATGTTTGTTTTTCATATTTTGACATTGAGACTGACACAGGCCGCATAAATAGCTGTTTGTTTTAAATAAAAGTAAATATTTAGTTTTTATGCGAAGGGTTATTGCTATTTAGTTCCGATACGTCACCGAATGGAAACGCAGTATTCTCATGAATTAAAGCATTCGAATATTATTTATTATTTTTTTTTTCATGTTATAATGAGAATCCTTTTCATTCACTATTTGAGGAATAGATAGTTTGGTAATTGCTCTGACCGACTGTCAAGGAACAATACTCCATTAGTCGAATTATTGATTTATAACTGTTCAAACATTAGGAAGAAAGGATCGCCATATGAAAGTTGGTTTAGACTCCAAAAGTAATATTATTTTATTACTTGCTTGTAATTAATTATTAGGTAAAAATATTAATATAATTAATTATTTTATAGGCATAATAATTAGCTAGAAATGAATAGATTTTAGGTTTATAGTGAGAAAAAAACCTGAGAACTCGTTTTTTAGAAAAAAATTATATATAAGCATATTTTTCGAGCTAAATTATTTATACCTATCCTTATCAATATCTTAATTTGTTTATATCTACTTTATTGTTTAAAATACATATTGTTATAGTAGACCGTTCCTATTTTTATTTCATTATTGTATTAGACCAAAATATGCTAAAAATTAATTAAGAAAAATTCATTGCAATATGCGCTTATTTTATTTTTCATGTGTGAATTTTCAACAGACATTACGATTTAATGTTGATAATATTATATATTAAGCCTAAAAATAAAAAAAAGATTTGTTATATTTTTAATAGATCACTAAATTTTTATTAAAAGTATGTGTAATTATCTAATATCAGTAAAGTTATAACAGTGCTTAATTTTTAAATTAAGTATTCTTCCTTTTCTATTTACTTTAATGTCAATATTGTAAATTATTTTGTTAATTTTCATATTTGTATGTCATGTTGATCATAATAAACATTATATTCTTTGTTAATAATATCGCTCATCCACTAGAATATTTTCAGCTCAGAACTGCTTTATTTTTGAATAACCATTTTGAAAATATTATAAAACTTACACTGATTATAAATTATAAATTTCTTGTAAATTTACTACCGTAAGTAGTTATCAAATTAAAAAAGATTTATACTATTTCACTTAAACTTTTTTATTGATTTTGAATTGTTATTTTTCTTGCTGGTGAGGGATATCTCTTATCGTAATGTTAAAATAAATAAAAAATTAATATATATTTCTGTATGTTTCTAATTGGTTGATTTGTTATAACTATTAAGTATAACATTATTGATCACTTATTTGATTTTAACACTCACCAAAATTTCAAAATAATTAAAATGGTAAATAAAAAATATATATATAAAATACAGAACACCGACAAGAAAATGTAGGTATTGCTTTACAAAAGTATATACCTTTTTTTACTTTTTTTTTTTATTTAACTTGATTTACACAAAATAAAAATAAAAAAATTGAAAAAAATAAGGACATGATAATATATTTTATTTAAAACAATTCTATTTCTTTTCTTTTTGAATTTATGAATCGAAGACACTGCATAGAATGAAAATTTAAGGGTCAATTATATTTCAGCATATTTCATTTCTTAATACCTTAATTGTATATTATATATATATAGGTTAATCAGGTTAATAGTTTATGAATAGTTTAATGAATAATGTGATATAGCGGTAATGTTGTAAGCATAAGTTAAA
>NW_027111631.1:289679-293291 GCF_000696795.3 Halyomorpha halys
TTTTTTGGAATCTAATAATAAATTTGTTTAACGTGTGAGTAACGGATCACTGGAGGGTGAATTAGGAAGAATAAATTTGTCAATTTAATGAGGTAAAGTTTGCAGATAGAATGAAATTGTGAAATAGAAAAAAAAATTAGAATATTTGTGTTTAGTGTGTAGACTAGTATTGATTTTAAATGGAAACGGTAGAGAAAAAAAAATCTTGTTTTTTTTTGTTATATCATGTAAATATATGTATTTTATATTTGTCCGATCATGTATTGATTGGTATGCTGTGTAATATAGCAACCCAATTTATTTCGACAGTATGGCTAAATAAAGCATTTCTCTCTTTTTCCTACAGTACATTGGAATCCAATTTAAATTGATTCAATAGTTATGCAATTAAATTCTGAGAGATCAGCATTTGCACAATTCAACAGATCTAATCACATTCTTAGTCAACCTCTAGAATAGACCGGTAATTTTTTACGCCTTATTTGTATTGTAATCGTTTATTTCGATTAATAATAAATAGCTTTCATTTTATCATTATTATAAAAATGTCCACCGGACTCTATTTATTGAAATAATGACTAAGCTTAATTAAATCTATTTTTCCAATTAATTATCTCTGACACATGCAAATTTGCTAATTTCTTAATCATGTTGCTAACTTTTTTAATTATTTATAAAACAATTAGAGATGTATGCATTAATTATTAGCAATTGGAACCTAATTAACTATGTATTAATTAGGTTCCTCTCATTAACTATGTGTTAATTCGGACCTCTAAAACTATATAAATACATTTAATTACATCTTTTCAAGAGGTATTAAACCTTTCACACTTCTCTTATAAATCAAAATTTGATTGAAAATTTCCAGTTTTATTCTAGTTTATTGAAATAATGACTAAGCTTAATAAAATCTATTTTTCCAATTAAATATTTCTGATACACGCAAATTTGGTAATTTCTGAATCATGTTGCTAAATTTGTTAATTATCTATAAAACAATTAGAAATGTATGTATTGATTATAAGCAGTTGGAATAAGTATTTTTATTGTTAATTCACATTTCATAATACTCCAAATATTTTATAAAAACAAATCAAATAAAGCTGCCATTTTATTTATTAATTTATTTAATTTTCTTGTGTTTTTTTTATCATGAAAACATATTTAAATTTATGAAAATTACAATAAATTTAGTTCAAACAGTTCTTTGAAATATGTATAGCCGTAATGATTTTAGTAAAATGTTTAAAATTTTATTAAGTATAAAAAATAAATTAACCGCAATTGGTTTGTGTCAGAGCCCAACAGCGGGAAAACGTATTTTTTCATGTTGTCTGTAATGTCAAAATGGCTTTAATGGTTTTTTTGAAACTCGGGAAAAATTCATAATCAAAAATACGTTTTACAAGGGTATAACTTAAAATCTATGCATTTTTGGATAAATTCTTCGGTATAAAGCCAAGTGATCTAATAGGCAAATATTGTAAATCTTTGGTTTCGTTTTATTTTAACGTCGTTTTATATTCTCTTAGCAATAATAATAAAAATCTAACTTGCATTTATGACAGCTCACTCGTTTTCCAATTTCAGGCTCTTTTTAAATATTACTCGATTTAACTATCTTAATGTATTCTCTTTCCGTTTGTAGTTACTTCTTCAAATGTGGTATATGACCATCCCTGGGGGTCTTAGTAAGGCGGGTCCGACCGGGAAGGATGGCCTTATTAAAAAACAAAACAATTAATATATATCCAAATTATGAATTTGCTGCTATCAAACATATTTAACCATAATTTAAAAACAATAATCTGATAAAATTTCTGCTGACAGGCACAATTTCAAACAATTAAATCTTTTCTTTCAATTGAACTTGTTCCTAAGAAATTATATAAACCCAGGGTTTAAGGACGTAAGTTATTTTATGACACATACTCGTAAAATAAATTTATATTTTTTCAATAATGCCTCAATAACGATTTATTAAAAAAATTACAATTAATCCACTTAACAAAAAAAAAAAACTTTGGTACTGCTTTATTTCAATAAATTTTATAGAGGGAATAGTAATTTCATAGCCCAATCAGATTCCTTCCCTCGGCCCACTATGTTCATATACATTTGATAGCTATAGTTTCATTGAAGGTTTCACTAGCTTCAGATTAAATTAATCTTCTTTAAAAAAAAATGGTTGCTAACACGGTCAGTTAAGTGATATTTCGACTTTTTTTTAACATTTCTATAAAAAGCATTAATTTTATAAATCGAACATAATTATTTTAATTTAACCATATGAATAATAAGATACACAATTACTATAAAACAGATATTATATATGTAAAACATTTGTAAGGAAATTATCCGGTGGTAGAAACCGAATGACGGTTCTATATGAGGTCACGGGAGTGATATTCTCGCCGTAAAATAAAACGAGAAAAATAATGCACTGTCGAGAATATTTAAAACACGAAAAAACGATCTCTGGGATGCAATAAAATAGCTCGCTGAGAGAGAGAGAGAGTTCTCTCAAGGCTTTTAATATTAGAAAAGCTTCGAAAAAAGTTTGTACACCATGACGAGCATCAGGGTATGATATAACGTTCTTTCATTCCGTAGGAAATTTAATTAGTTTATAATTTTTTTAATTAATTTTCAATTAACCATGAGATTTCGTTTTTAGACAATACCCAATAAAATGGAGCATTGACAATTAATTAAAAGATACATAATGAATCAACTATTTTTATTTATGAAAAACTTGAAGTAACACGTTTAAGTTCACCGAAATGACCAGAAGACCAGACCGAAATGGAACTTGATTTGGGATGGGAAAGCCATTTGCTCAGCCTTGGACTCAGGAAAAATTTATAATAAAAAATACGTTTTATTAGTGTATAACTTTTGGATAAATTCTTCAGTATAAAACCAAAGTGGTCTAATATGCAAATTATGGTTATTTTGTAAATCTTTGATTTCATTTCATTTTAACGTGATTTTATATTCTCTTAGCAATAATAACCTGCATAAATGACAGTTCACGTCGTTTTCCAATTTGAAGAGCTTTTTCAATATGAGTGGGGCGGGTCCGACCAGGAAGTATGGGAAAGCCTTTCGGGCGCAGTTCCTCTTTGATTTTTAATCATGACACTTATGACTTATTAGTCAAACTTATGTTGCGATCAAAAATTTTATTAGGGATTATTTTGAGCAGCCAACAAAGTTGTGGTTTGAGCCCCGTCCCGTTAAACCCATTATCCTTGTTATTCAAGATCTAACGATGTTATTGTATTGAGGAAAAAATACTCCAAAACATATGCCTACACATGTTTTTTTGTATAACTGAAACCCTTCTCAAATTATAGTTCAAATACCCTGACACCTGATGGCACCTATATATTTCAATACCAAATTTCAAACCGAACCAATACGTCTGAAGTTCAGAAATTGTAGTGATGAAATGTGATGTTTAAGAAGACTTTTCTTTTCTTATTATATAATCAATATTGACAACAGGTTAAGCCAAAAGCAGAATGAGGAACTTGGAGACCCACAAAAAAACGTGTGAGTGAGAGAGTGAGTAAGTGAATGAGTGAGTGAGTGAGAGAGAAAGGG
>NW_027111631.1:293364-297528 GCF_000696795.3 Halyomorpha halys
GAGAGAGAGAGAGAGAGAGAGAGAGAGAGAGAGAGAGAGAGCTAATCACTCAGTACTTACTTATACTTAATACTTATTGATTACCTAGCTTTAATTGTTACGAATTCATCTTGATAAAGAAATATGAATAATCTGCTCGATTGCTTTATATCATTATAATAATGAATGATTTAAGTATTGTGAATTGTTGTGATAATGAAAAATATACGGAAAGAAGAGTGCATGTCTTGAATATGTACAGACTCTGATAAGGTGCAATGAAATGTAAGCCAAACGATAATTTCATGGATTATTATTGTTAGTTAGGGATTGATAACCAATTTTAGTTCCTGTTAGTAAATTCGAACAAACTCTCGTCATATATCAGTCCCTTCCGCAAGAATAACTACAGTATTAAGTTTCGCTCAAGTGGAAACCAAACGCTATCAACTTCCACGAATGGGAGTTGAGCAACAGTGTATGTAATCTGTAGATCTACTATTGTAAATTTCATAGTTGTAAAAAAAAATTGAACTTGTAGGATTAAAAAAAATACCAACAAGGTACATAGTATTGTATAACTAATTATTCGGAAAAGAAATAAAAACAAACTACTCCCATTTTGACTCTTTAGTTATTTCAGCAAAACCATTACAAAATTTAAATAACTTAGTATGATTTAATTGCAATCGTTAATAAAAATTTTTGATATAATTAATCTAGAACTTTCGAGGTATGGGTCGAATTTAATAATTGATGCAAAATGTCAATAGTAAATTTATAAATGAAAACATACTATACGGTGGCCATGTTGGAGTTGTGCCTGAAAGCAAATTCGATTCTGGTCGAAGACTCTTTACCATTATTTCGTGGTAGATTGTCATACAATGTGGCGAAGACTCCAAATTATTATAAAAATAGAGAAAATTTCATGATCTTTATTTTTTTTTTTAAAATGTAAGTTGAATAAAAATGTTCTTGTTGACGTAACTTCAAAATGAACTATCTTGACGTTCTGTCACCTTTCAGGGAGGTGGGGATTCTAGTTCTCAATAGCGCTATGAGAAGCAGTATGGAGCTACACGATTGTGTCTCAATAAAGGAAATTGAGGAAGACGCTTGATTTCTCTCATTAATATCTGGCGCACATGTCACGAAAGAAAATTGGGAGTTATTTTTATTTCGTCTTCTCTTTATGATTTTCCAATGTAAATTCACATTTCCTTTGCATTCTCGTTTTTTCTTTAGTCCGATAAAGAATAGCTGATGTCTGACATCAACAGAGCTTTCTCGGATTCCACAATCCATTTATTGACTAGTTATTTCACAAACTGATAATTTGAAGTCATATACTTTACAATAATATATGATTTATATACAATAATTTTGCAAACTTTGTTTTATAATTTCAAGTATACTTCAAATCATACAATTTATTTCTTGTTTGATTTGAAAAATTATAAACTAAGACACACTATAATAATACAGCCGTGGTGCCGAAAATTACAGTAGGTGCCTACATACACCCATCTAATGAAGCCTATCCAAACTAAACTCTACAAGATTAGGATTGCGTCAAATCCTCCCACTTACGAATCGGTCTAATCCTAGCAGGTTTACCCGTTGAACCAGCGTTTTTATCTTTTTAAAAATCCATTCGATGCTAATCCCAACAATGTTATACGCACATCTTATTCCCCGTAATGATATTACCTGGTTTATATTTACCAAGCAGTCACCTCAGTGCTGTGCAACCTTCTCAATTCTCCAGCAGTAAACCAATTCTTTTCTTCGGTCCGAATATTTTACGCAATACTTTATATTCAAAAAAGCTTAAGGCACTGTTCATTTCTTAATATAAGAGACCACGTTTTGCATCCGAAGAATAATAGTTTCCCACTTTTATTTTCTCATCGCTTTCGTGATCAAATGTACTGGCTGACCAAGCATGAGAGCAGTTCTCAGCCTTGCTGCAGAATGAGACGAAGGATTGATCGCTCTTCTCAGATAATTTTAGTTCATAAAATACCGCATGGAGTGATCAATTTTCCTGAAGTAAAAACATATAAATTCTTAATTTAGAGTTTACGTAAAGTTGGAGCTTAGAGACATTCAAAATTTTTTTGCTGTCAAGAATTTGTTATTTACATTATAGTTTTCTTCTCTAAAATTACCACAATGTTTTGACAACTATAGGATCAATTTTATATTGTAAAATTGAATTTATTTCACATATTGAAATAGAATATAGTAATTTCTGCTGATGTATGGCTGCGAAGTCTGTGGAGCGTCCTTTTCGAAAAGGAAAAATACAATCTTTTCAAAATAAAGTCGTAAGAATTGCAGTGGATCCTCTTTGGTTTAGAAACAGCCTATTACATTGGGAATTACAAATAGAGACGACGGAGGATAACATCAAAAAAAGGTTCATGAAGTTCCACACCCAGTTACCTACAGTTAAAGTAGCAATTTGGGAAACCCAACCACAACCCGAAGACCTGTTCTGCTGCTGCAGAACACCCTGTTAAAAATTCTATATTTATCAGTCCTATTTTTGTCACTAAAATTTTATTTTATTTTAATTTTTTTTTCTCTTCATCTTTTTCTTAAATTCACATTATTTTTTTCCATTAGAAGTCAATTATTTATTTTGTTAAATCCATAAATGTCATTGTTTTTGTTTATCAACTTTACTTTTATCTTTTATTAGGAATTATTAATTTATTCTATTTATTTTATCTTAATTTTTTGGTTTATTTATAACATTGTATATAGTTAAGGGTGTATTTTTTATACTAAAAATTAAAATATTTATACTAAGACTATAACCCACCCCATAATTAATTGTTAAAAAAAAAACAGATATTAAATAAATTAAAAAAAATATAGTAATTCGACTACGTAAATAATATATACATAAAAACTTGTAAAAAATAATAAATATAGAAGTAAACGATAATTAAATTCACTATATATTGACAAGCTCTAGTGACTACTTAAAAAACGCTTTAAAAGAATAAGGAACAAACAGCGATGAGCGAGGGTTGACCGGCTTATGCAGGTTTAAAAGTTTCTGCCTTAAGTGGGCTTCAGCGTAATCCCAATGAAACCTTTCAGTCTCTTGAGGGAATAATACAACCAGTCCATCTCTACTGGATACATTTACATTTTTGCATTTAAATTGGAGGATGGGTTTTTGAAACAGCCATTGTCTTTGCAGATATTTATATATAATGTATCTCATTTCAATGTTTTAGCAAAAACAAGAAAAGGCAATTATTATCATTAACAATCATTATAGCATTGTATTGTATTCATTAATCCAAATATATTAGTTATCCCTGATATATTTATAAATAATAGGGAAGTCTTTTTGAAACATTAATGTTTCATTAATTAAATTTTATCTCTGAATAGTTTAGGAACTTAACCTTTATGGCTGATAAATATAAATTAAGACGCCATTTGTAATTAAGACTGTATATATATATATATATATATATATATATCAATACATCAAATGATAAATTCAAATACTCAACAAATTACTTAACTATTAGCGTATAAATCTAACTACAATAAAACTATACTACCTAAAACTGTAAATCCAATTGCAGCTAAACTAAATATAATCAAATAGCAATATTTTTAGCTAAGGTGGACGAATTACATGGTATTAATACCTTATATACCATAGAACATTGGTACAACTCGGCTATATCTCGCCCATTTCAAATTTTCTGTAAATATTAAAACAATCAATGAAAATTTGTTTCGATTAATTCTGAGCCTTTGTTACACAATATTTTCTAGAAATATCAATTGAAGATTTCGTCACTTAAGTCTCTGAAATAGCAATAAATAACCAAACAGTTGCCGGTTCATCGCATCAGGCATCATCATAATGGAAAAATATAGTATGAAACAAACTCAAAATAGAAATGGAACATTTCATATCAATAGATTTGATTTAGTATTTAATAATTTAACAATTAATATTACAACATATTATATTAATTAATATATTTGACATGACAGTTATTGAGTAACTAGTGCCGGTGGCACTCAGACAACATAGGACAAAGGCCACTTAGATCCAACCCAAGAGAGGACCCTTTCAGCTCCCGCCGCTAAGTGCCCACTCATCGTACACATGCGTCTATCTCAGATATAACGTAGTATAAT
>NW_027111631.1:297698-320881 GCF_000696795.3 Halyomorpha halys
TATGTAAATATATCCATCGACTGGAGTAGTTTAAGTTACCCGCAACCTTTACGCAACCTGTTTAAGTTACCCGATGCCGACTAATCTGAAGCTACCTTTGTCATACAGGTTGGTGAAGAACTCTCGCTTCCAGCCTATTCCGATGATATTGGTGTCTATGCCTCTAGTTCCAGGCCTAAACGGGCTCTCACCCTTGCACAGGAAGCTTTTGTTACCATTGTAGGAGCTTTGAAGAAAGATGGCATCAGGCCTGACCCCGTCTAGGACTGACGCTACTGTCATGTCTTCTTAGAAAGGCAAAAGAACTGCCTGTCTCAGAGATTCGTAGTGGATGGACAGAGGCATAAGATCTCTAATTCCCTCCTCTACCTTGGTGTGAATCTAGATCGTCATCTTACCTTCTCCGATCATGCCAAGAATAAGCGATTGAAGTCGGGCGAGCTTGAGACTTAAATCGAACAGGCTGCACCATCTGCTTCCTTCACCACAGCGTTCACTGCGCCTGCTACAGGGCAATTATCAGACCAACTCTAATATATGGTGCACCTTCAATGAGAAACCCCTACAAAACTACTTTGAACAGACTGCAGAGTTTCCACAGCTCCGTTCTTCGAAGAATCACCCTGACGATTCTCCGAAGAATGGAGCTCTAAGAACCACGCTGTAGAGGGCCGAATACTGTGCCATCTGTGAAGACTCCTCACTGTACTGGAGTCATGAGCCGACGTCATATCAAATTTTTTGATGGGTCTGATGGCCTGTTCCAACCGTCTGTTTCGTAAAATTACCCCTTCACTTTCCCCTTAGTTGACGTCCTCGACGAGAGAAGGGCTTTGGATTCACACCTTACCAGTGAAATGTCCTTCGCTGTTCCAATAATCCTCTGACGTTAGCTACATGTTCTTAACTACCTTGATTGGACCCTGCAACAAACCTTTTAACAACAAGGAAATCCAAGGCTATATTTCACTAGTATACCTATATCATTTCCCTGTAATTTGTATGTATGTATTAATCGAATATAATTTTTAATTTGTTAACTACATTATGACCTGATTTAAAGTATCACAACAAATAGTTATTACATAAATGAAGTAGTTGTATAAAAATCAACACGCGTAATCCATAAATCCGTCCGATTTACTGATTCCAACTACGACGAAAGATAGGTGGGCCGCGCGAAACTTATGGGAGGACCGCGGGAAAGTTGAACATGATATATTTTGTGAGGAATTATTGTTAAAAATACTTTTCTGTTACCTTAACTAATTTTTTAGTGTTAGCTGAAAGGTTTTCACTGGTATACGATACATTATTAAAGTGTCGAATTATGCATTTTTAAGCAACCTATCAAATGTTTTCCAGGGGGGCCTCCTCTTTGTCCTAAATCAGAAGTGGGGGTGGGCCGTGGATTGATCAAATTATACGGCGGATGTTACCCCGCAGGCTTCTATGAGTTAGTAACCACTGGTCTTTAATCTTACCACGTAAATAAAAAAAAAATTCTGGTTAATTCCTAAGTTATAAATTAATTGAAAAATTGGTGAACGTCAAAAAATCATTCATCTCTATTTCATATTTTATTTTTATAGAAATTTAAGGTTTGCTTATTCCTATCTAAGTAGTCCTTCTTTTTTCTTTTTTTCATTTCTCCGTTATAGCGCACTAACGTTGCTTACAATATTTTTACTTCTTTATTACTCTCCTATATTTTTTTTCTTGGCCTTGATAAGGACGTAGAACATAGGTCAAAACGTTGATACACATTGAAAATGTTAACCGTTTGTATGAATTTTATTTATAAGCCATCTCCAACTGAATACCACACTAGTGATTCCATGAAAGGGTTAATTATTTCTTCATAGTTATAGAAATAAAATTATTTACATTTTATAGCAACGCAATGCTGATCTTTTTGTTTATTTTAATGAATAGCAAAAGAGTTTTATAAACGTTTGACCAATAACAAAACGTGATCCCCTCACTAAGGACCACCGCTAAGAAAGCGAAAAAGATCACCAGCACCTCTTTTTATCTTAAGTCCTGATCTGTATTATCCCTGGAACAGCCCTAGCAGACTTAGTTCCTTTTTCGGCTTTCGGAAGTCATTTTTTAACCGATCCCAAGTCAAGATATGAACGCCATTTGGAACCTAACTGGGGCAATACAAATTGGTTAGATTCTAGAGTTGGCAACGCTTTTAATTACCACTATAATCCTTTAGTTACATATAAATTAATAAAAGTACCAATTAGTAATTGATTATAAAATATCAATTTATAGTTCCGACAATCGAAACACTTTCTTTATATCAAAGATTAAAATAAAAATTTCTACTACTAATTTTTAACAGCCGAAACTTTAATTTTTTAGGTATGTTAATGATTTCGAAACAAAAAATAATAATTTTCTATTTTATCTTTTTTCTGACGATAAATATATCATTTATTGATAACTAGACTGCTAATCATTATTCCCTCTGAAATTCCCTATATTTTGATATTAAATTTCTAATTAATTATATTTTTACAGTTCCTCTTAGATTTTTTTTAGATATTTCTGCTTGGCATATCCATAAGAAGGTAGAGAAATAAAATTGATTATTGGACTAGATCGTGAACAGTAATGAAGATAGGTTGTTAGCAACGAGTTGCAAGCCATGGATTGTAGATTTTATGTCCATTTATTTCTCCCACTACTCTCATAGACTATTTCCTATAAAAACACCAACATTTTTTTAGTTTCCTAGATGTCTGGGGTCATTAGAGCAGTAGTAGTAATTTTAAAAAATATATTTTTTTCAATTTCTCAGATTTGAGAAAGTGACCTTTGTGGTCCTCTATGACTCTTACTGAGCTACGAACATCATCGAACTCCAAAGATGTCACGTAGTTGACCCTTGAAAGTTCCAATTTAAAATTCTAACTTTTATAGCCTTCCCAAAATAGTTCCTTTAATCTACTCTGAAAAACAAATATTTTGGAGAAATAACTATGTCAGTTGACCTATTTTCATTATTTTCTGACTTAGACTACTGTTACCAACCTTTTTAGGTACATAAACGAACCAATGTTCACTAATTGATCACCACTATAAGCTATTGCCTTAATGTTTTGCTGAATCAGTTGTTATAACAAACAAACGTCATCCGACCTAATTGCATTGTTAAATGTAAAACAAAAAAAAATAATTATTTGTGTACTTTAATGTTTGAGAGTATGACAGCCATCAGCTACACGACAACAAATATTGCTTCAGATGAGCTGGAAGGCAGACATCATCCACTAATTTCTTGACACCGTTTTTGGACTCTTTCAAGCTGGAGATGATAACGTCCCGCGAAGCCTCCAAAAGAGTCCTGACACTGCTAATCTGAACCAGTCTCACTTGTCGAGTCTTGCCGTAGACGTCCACGACGGCATAAAGGGGTTCGTGGGACGGCATCTGCTCTGCACAGATTTTAACCTCGTCCCCGTTTGAAATGAAATACATCTGCGCGAACTTATCAACCGTCAGGTACATTATAGCTAACCTGCTTCCATTGTCGGTCACGTGTCGGACGAAATTCTTAGGCTTGAGAACTGTGTCTGGTATTGTCGGAGTGTCTTCATCGCAGTCCTTTAGCAGTGGCTCGAACATGAACCTTTTGGAGACCGCGAATATCCAGGACGGGTGGGAATAGGTTAGATCTGGCAGGGAATACTTGGGTAGCGCCACATCCTGGGACGGGACGAACGTCGTCAACCCTAAACGGAGGTGACCGTTCCATCCTCGCTCCTTAGATTCTATGTCGACGGCGAAGATCTCTCCGGGTCTTAGCGGCCTCTCACTGAAGACTAGAGCATCAGCAAAGCCTCTGCTCCTTAGAGCTACGGTCCGGTCTTCGAACAAGTCTATGTTCTGTCCATGACGTTGATGAAAACGAATAACATTCTTTAAATGACTCATCGGCTTTTTAGTTCTTTCTACTCTTTACTATTGAACCTGTTATTTTAACCCAGAATAAATAAAGTACTTTAAAGAATAATAAATTCAAAAATAACTTATTAATAGAACAGAATAACATAAATATAATAATAACATATGGCTATCATATTTCTATAATAACGCTTCCAATATTAATAAGTAAATTAAAGCAATGAAGGTAAATTTTCAAAGATGTTGAGCAGATATAAATCTCATAAAATGTAAGCTTTTACAGTAACCCTAACCCAAAATATTCTTAAATTTTATTACAATTCATTAGAGTATTTTCATATACCACTTTTATAAAAAAATTATTAGGCGCTACTATGAGACCAAAAAATAATAAGATAGGCTCATATTTTACAATAGTTGCTTTTATCCTTCTTCCAGCAGTGATCTCGAAACATTTTCTTTTCCTGCTCCTCAAACGTCCCTCTCTTGACCATAGAGGATGGAGTCATCTCTTGCATCTATTTCATTATTTAATCGTATTTTTAAAGGAATGAGAAATCAGAACTTTCCCCAGGCATAGGTTCCGAGGTTTGTTATTTAAATATTCTTTTGATATTTACGATACAAAGCTAAAATTTAACTTACTCCGTTTTATTACTTCTTATCTGCTCTGAGTGTTCAGAATATTAAAAAAAAAAAAAGTGTATGTATTACATTATAAGCATATATAAATCTTATATTACATTAATGTGCGTTATTTCATGAGATACAAAGCATGGAGATACCTACACCCAATGCATAGTTAATGCAAAGTTAAAAAAGAAACAAAATAAATTTAAACTTGTAAAACCAAATTCCATGATCTTATCACAGATGAACATATCATTTTTGTTTTACATTTGTAAAGTCTTATTAAAGGTAAATAATACATCTTACTCCTCAGAAGCCACCCTTTCAACCTGAACCACAAATACATTCTCTTCGTTATTGATTTCAAGAGTCTTTTAGTTAAAAAAGAAAAAAAAAATGCCTTACAAAGTAAAAGCGGCAGATAGAAAGAGAAAAAAAAATCCATTATTCCAATGTTTACTGGGACCGAACGAGGAAAATCCCCAGGAGACATTTCGAAATTAAACACCTCTGACTGTCGGATTGAATCAGAAACGGCTTAGAAGAGGACAGGAAATCAATATCAGGTAGGAAGCCAAAACTGTTTAAAAATCCCATATTACAATGTGATGGTTTTTATCTTCATCCGATTTTTATCGATTTAAATTTTTTTTTTTGGAAGTGTCACAAAAACTAAAATAATTGAAAATAAAGATTAATTTTTTTTTAAAATAATTTATTTAGTCTTATTCACAATTGTTTAAAAATATATACAACCAGTAAATTTGTAAATAGTTATAAAATGTTAGGATACAAACATGTGGAGAATCTATCTACCGAAGTTCTATCAGTAAATTAACTCCAAATTAACTCACCTTCACTTAATCACAAAAGAGGACCATCCTATATGGGAAACCTGTCATTCCCCATTATCAATAAAGCATATAATTGAAGAATGCTCATCATTTCGTCAAGCCTTCGAAAATAATATAATTCCACGTACAAGAGAATTGGCCCTTAAAGACTCAGCAGAATCCATAGACAAAATAATAAAATTTCTGAAAGAAACTCAACTTTATACAATAATCCACCAATACCGACCAGTGTAAAAAAGGAAATAGTCAACATTCAACCATCAAATGTCAAACCCAAGAAGATAGATGAAGTAAAAAGGGTGTAATAAACTAGATGTTGATCGCCCTGAATAAAAATCTAATCTAATCAGTAAAAGAGAATGTTAAATTGTTAAATTTAAAACACAATTTCTTTTGACCATACCTTAATTAGATGTATCTATGTTTAAAATATTCAGGTGCAGTTTATTATAACCAAGTCAGATCATCTTTAAAACAATGTAACTATCCTATATAGTTTTATTTTGATAAATTTCTAAACGAATGCTTATCTACTTTCTAGTCAATTAAACTTTTAAACTAATCAAACTTAAAGATATTTAACACATAACCTCTTTATTATCACCGTTTTATGAACAGAAGCTACCTTGATAAGGTCAGCACTGCGTTATCAATAATTTCAATGTTAAATTTTTCTTTACCTGCCGAAGTAAGGTGCCTAAGGAATGGTAGTTATCACTGGGCCAACAATGTTGGTAATACTAGGCGACTTAAAACGCAGCTCATATTTATTGAGATAACAAAATCCATCATCACAAACCTAGGACTGAACTTTGAAATAAGAGAGCCTCTGCCTGAACTAACTAAACAATGCGTTTGGACGTGTCCATATGCTAGTGCACTGGATTTAATAATGCCTATCAACAAATCCATGACCCCAGTGGAAGAACTAAGGACTGTGGCATTGCCCACTATAGCCGAGCGCTACCCTGAGCCAGAATGGATCCATATATACACCGATAGGTCAGCTACAGGAGCAAATAAAAATGCGGGTGCAGGTATAGCAGGTATAGCAGCCTCTTCCAACTTTCAGCATCTGCTGGAGCAAAAGCTACCAATTTTGCTGGAGAAAATCTGACTGACGCCAACGAAAAGAAGATAATTCTGCTGTCGGATTCGAGGGCAGCACTGCTGACCATAGCATCTGAACTTCCCTCGGCTAACGCTGGAATCCTCACATGCAGGAAAACTATGGAAAGTCGAAGAGAAATACTTGCATTGGTGATGCAATGGATTACAGCTCATTGTGGTATACATAGAAATGAGGAGGCGGTTCGTCTTCCACTGTTAGGAGTTAGCCAACCACAGCCGCTTCTTCCTATTTCCATGGACATGGTGAAAGAAATGGCAAGAAGCGCTATCGCTAAAAGAGCAGAGGAAAGGAGTAGAGGAGAATGTGGAGACGCGAACTAGGCTGCATCATTTGACCCTAAGAAGCGCCCTCCATTGACTTTACCAGGGAGAGAATAGGAGTGACTGAGTCTTTCGACTGTGTCCTGTGAGGAGATGGCCGCCGATCACACATTTACATGTAAGACAATAATTTCAGGCAAGAGTGACGTGAATAAAGCTGAAGTATACTGGGCTGTACGAAATAAAATAGTGAAATGCCTCCTTTGGCGTAGTAAAAAAAAAAAATAAACTGTTTTAGGGTCCATTCAGATTTAATTTTCTAACGTTTATTGCATGAACCAATGAATACAGGAATCCTAATATTTTAAGTGATAACCAAAAACGGCCAGCAATATCTGTAGAGAAAACAGTAAAACACAAAAACATTTATGAATATTGACCGAGTTCAAATGGGATTTGAGCCCGAACATTTTAGGATTTAAATTTATGAAGTAAAATTGTTTCAAAAATATCTTTCCATTTAGGTGGTACCCAACTCTAGATCCTTGATTCTAGATGAAGACATGTATTCCGAAAAACAAATAATAAAAAAGCTATTAAGTTCAAAAACTGAATATTTCTTTTCATCCCCAAAAAACAATATAAAGCCTATTTTTTCATTATCCATTTGTATGACCTTTTCCAAAGTAAACAGTAAGTCAGATAATGAAATAAATTTGACTACTGACAGATAAGAAACCAAATTTGTTTCTTGACGTTTATAACGTAAAACATAAATTTTTTTTGTATTTCATGCAAAAATTCAAAATTTCCCTCCTATAGTAGTGGAAAGTACAAGTATTTTGATGATTTAATAGCTTTACCGAGAAGTTGATTTATTTTTAATGAGAATGTTCTTCGGAGGAATTACTACACATAGATATATGGAACACATTATCCAAGTTATATTGATTCAAGTTATCTATCGATATTTCTAGCCACAACTTAATAATTTCAAGTTGGTGGTAGAATAACAAACTTTCTTACTGTATCCATTATTAATACAGAGAGCAGACTAATTCATCTCAATTAATGCTTGAAAATAACATCTATCTCAACTCAGAAGAGCTACACAACTTCTCAACTCTTGACAAGAAATTAAAACCACCATGCCCCAATATATTTGCCACAGTCTTCCAAAACAACTATGTTGGAAATTTCATTAAGAACAATCGTATAAGGATCGGAATAGATATTTTGATTTCCATATACTTTCTCCCTCGACCATTCTTCTCTATTTAAAGTTTTCTTAGCATGAAAATTGTTTTATATTGAAAAGTGAAAAATCCATTTCCTATACCTCTATCACATCCATTGTTACAAACAAGTTAAACAATGATATATCAAGCTTGAATCATATTATTTTTTAATCACTTATAATTAAAAATGTAACAAGTATTATATAGATGTTGTGGAACATTTAGAGGCTATATCATATCCATTAGTTTGTAGACGCAGCTATTTTTAATTTTGTCTGAGATATGAATGACAGTCGGTTTGGATTGGCGTCAATTTTAATTTTAAACTCTAACTATCCGATATATTTCCTGCCAGTCACTAACAACATGTGATATTTCAGTAGTCTGGAACTCTTATTATAAAAAATGACAGTAGTTTCGTTTTCGCAGTTGATTTTTTAATTAATATTAGGAAATAAACATAAAATAGAAAAATAGCTATTAGATGATTTAATCAAGAATTATCTAATTGTGTAATTATTTGTAGAATGAGAAAAGAAAAAATACAAAAATGAGAAAAAACAATTTATTAATTAATTACGTTAAGCCTTAATTAACTTCTTGGAAATAATGTCATTCCCTATTTGTTACGATTCAGCCCTGATGAAGTCTGGAAAAGTAGGGCGAAACGTTAGTGCCTACTAAACAGGTTTTCCTATGTTGTGTATTATTTTTTGAATGCCACTAATACAAAATAAATATAGCAAACAGACTCAAGAATATGAAACAATTGTGTACAACTCATTTTGTACCTCCTTTAAGATTGGTTTAGGAGTATTGTTTAGGAACGTAAACATTTTTATTTCTTTAATTTTTATTATTTTTATTTATGCTGGAAGATTCAAAATGTTTATTTATTTATTTTTTAACGATAACATTTTACAAACAAAGCTAAAATGAAATAAATCTATTATTTTGTAAAAGTTATAGAGTACAGTTATGAAACAATTTATTCTTAATAATTTAGGTTCATTTTACTGGAAAAGCTATGCAATTATCCAACGTGGTAATGAATAACTCTTCCATAATAACTTTTTTTCATTTTACTTTATTTCATTCATTAAAACGTTTTGAGGTCAGCGCCATTTCATCAGGCCCTCTACAATTCAAATTAACACATTCCATATTATAAATACAGCACGACAATAAGTTTAACACCATTAATTAAATTAAAATAACTACTTCAACATTATTATTTCCTATAATTTCTAATTATATAAATTAAGTTAGTATCCTCATTTAGTCTTACATAAATATATATATAAATCACAGACGTCATTACGGCTGTATAATAATATTAAAAATACAAATTTCATTAAGTAATTAGATGTAGTGGATGAAAAGTTCTCTTCTTTATTAAAGTTTTTTTTATTTATTTAGTTATATCTAATAACGTCGTTTTGGGTCATCACCCGTCACCACATCATCAGATATTTGTTATATTATCAGGTTGCAGCGTAATTCGAAGATCGTGCAAGAATTTACTATTAATAATAGTCATACGTGCTTCACTCAAAACCATATTTATATCTTCTTAAAGTTATAGGCTCTACTGGGCGACAGCCCCGAAACGTCGTTATTAAATGTAATTAAATAAATTTGAAAAGGTTTAAATAAAGATAAGGACTTTTCATTCACTACATATAATTTACTTTAATGAAATATTTACAAGTTTTTATTGGAATCACCTGTAAAAAACGCTACGAACTTATTTTACAACCCAATACTTTTCTCATTGGTACAACATATATTAGAAATACTATATTCGTGTTCTACTTCACTCATTATCACAACATATATTAGAAATACTATATTCGTGTACTCTCACAAAAATACTTCTCATGGAGTATACGATAAGCATATTTTTCGTGTTGGCAAGTTCATTAATTTAAGGAAGTATAAGAATACTCAACTCATATTAACTTGAATTTCTCCAACCATTATTTGAATGACATGAATTCTGATGATTGGACATAATTAGGACAAGCCTAGTTATTCGATAAAACACCATCACATAATATTTTCAAGTGTCCTACAGAATTAAGTAAAACGTTTTATAATTAAAATGAAAGATTGCATTGCAGGAAAGTCTAAGGAGAGGGGGGAGCACGACCTGGATTCCCTACAAGAGCTAATATATCGTAGACGCTGTACCCACACCTTTGTGAAGGCGTCTATGACAATACACATCCGTTCCTTGGCAGTGACGTTTCGACGTCAACATCGGGCACTTTATCAGCTCCGAAATGGGGCGTGGAGGAGCCTCCACTCGGAGCGTTTTGTCTTGTCTGATTAAGCTTCTTAGCCAAAGCCCGCTCCAAATCCTCGCCTAGAATGTCTAGTATCCTTCACTCCCGGCTTTATCCTTCCCTCCTGGAAATAGCCTGAATTAATTATCCCTTGAAACAGGACTATGGAATTGAGTACCTGATAGAACTTCAAAATTAATACTTAATAGCATAATTAAGTGGATAGAAGTTTCAAGAAAAATATATAAATCAATTTTTTTCATTCATAGTCTGTATGTTTATTATACATAATATCATCACCATCTTCAATTTTAATATTTAATTATTAGAAAAAAAACATATTGCAACTGGTTAAAAACTCTGAGGAACTGATTCAACTTTCTACATTTTGTCGTCAGTTATACTTGAACCAATAATCAAGACTATTTCATTATTATTTAATTTATATACTAACTGAGTACCATGCTTTCACTTACGTTAAATTTTAATTATATATACCTGTTTCAAATTCATGATTAAAACATCACCAAGTACGTCTGATTAACTGAATAATATTCTAAGAACTTCTCCCTAAGAAAAATTAAATAGAATAAAAAAAACAAACATAAAATGACTTTTCAGTAAGTGTTTTCAGTTTAAAAGCTGTTTTAATCACCGAGACAAAACATGAAACATGATTTTTTTCACTAAAAACAAAGGGAAACAAATTACAACAAAAAGTAACTCCAAGATTATAATTAAATAAAAGGACAACATAGATAGTAATAACTTTAAATAACCTCACGAAATATATAATAACCTATACATTTTTTCTGTCCCATTTCTTGCGCGTGTTTGCCATGAACATCAGAACAGTTTTGTTTTATTTATTAGTGAAAACATTACGTTTTCACACAATGATTCAGAACTTATTAAAATTGTATATAATTTATCATCTTCTATGAATATGAAGTCATGAATATTGAGGATTTATATCTACGAAAGCTTTTTATTATCGTTATTATTCCTTCATATAGGTCGCAGGTCTATGTGA
Organism: Halyomorpha halys; assembly: GCF_000696795.3. Classification (NCBI taxonomy): domain Eukaryota; kingdom Metazoa; phylum Arthropoda; class Insecta; order Hemiptera; family Pentatomidae; genus Halyomorpha; species Halyomorpha halys. The sequence continues at coordinate 309,052 of NW_027111631.1, forward strand.
TAAAATCTAATATTCCCTGCTTGGTTTTCTCCGTCTTCTTGTTTCCTTCATTTTCGCATCCAGTTCCATTTGCAGGCCTCTACTGACATCCTCTATCGCATATCACCCTGCATAACGCTGTCAGCTTTAGTGTAGTTGACAATATTCACATGACAATTATGCCGTTTGTAGTCATTGGCATTGAGGCGTCACCTTGGCAACATTGAGTCCATAAAGGCTCCGCACAGTGGACCATGAGACAAACTTAGCTGAGTAAAATTATTTTATTACCATTTTCCATGTTTTTAAGGCTACTGATTTCGGAAAAAAATGTTTTGAAAATCTAGAATTAGTAGTTTTTAAGATACATTAATTTTAATATATGGACTTAAAAATAGTAAATTTAACTGAATCAGTATATACTGAATTTACACATAATGCTAAATTAAAAAAAAAAAAAAAAAAGAATGAGTTAGTTAAAAAAAAAGCAAAATAAAATAAGAGAAAAGTAGGTTTTAAAATAATACATCTGGTCAGGATCAATCATACATATTATGCTTACGAATTATTGTTGTTATGAGAAACTTTATCGTTGTAAGTTTATCCAAATTAGTAAATAATGTTTCGGTGATCAATATTTCTCATTGTTTCTTTATTTTATTTCTCATTGTTTCCTTATTTACTTTAATAATAATAATAATGAAGGCCTGACGTACCACCAAACGCACTCTGCATACATCCTTCCAGTGATGCTCCTCCAAAACTAATTCGGCTAAATCAGTTTTAACGCAATCTTCCCACCTACGTTTCGGTCTACCCGTCGGACGTTTACCCGTTGGCTCAGTGTTTATTATCATTTTAGGGATCCGCTCGTTACTAAGCCCTACAACCTTACGCGGCCATCTTATAGGCCACAATGCTATTACCTACTTTAACAAATACAAATATATATATATACAATTGAAATACATATACACAGGCTAATACAATTTTTATAGTTTTATTGTCCGAAGGCATTTTATTATATCTCTTATTCCTGTCATACTCATATTCCGTGTCTCTCATATTTTTATTTTATAGATTTTAAACTGTGTGGTTTCAATTTTACGGAGTAGTGAGTTCGTGCATTTTACATAATATAAATTGAAGCGGGCATTGAACTTATTTTCTGACCGTCGTTCTACCATTGAAGACCACATCTAGTCTTCGATAGAGAATAATGCTTAAGTTTGGAAGAATCTGTTATGGAATGGTAAGCGTTAGATTATGTTTATTAATTATTTACATTACATTCTGATATTTGATTTTTTAAGGCCATGACGTGCGTACGAAAAATAATAATGTTTCCTAAATAAACAGCAATTCTCATCTTCCATTTACCCCCCTTCCCCAATCCCCCGAATACCTTGGACCTCCAATATCCCCGGCTATTCCTATTAGGACCCTGATGGAACGAGGCAGTCATAAAATGGCGAAGGGCGCAATAACTCTATTGAAAGGACGAGAACACGACCATAGCTCGCCGGTGGGAGTCCATTATTGATATGGGTTCGGGTTCGAGTTCAGGACAAGCTTTGTGTAGTACATTTATTGAGCATGTTCTGGCCTTATTGGAAACGTCGTCGTCATGGCGACATTTCTTCTTCCCTTCTTATTAAATCTACATTTACCTCTGTCTCACCAATCGTACCAAAACTTTCAGAAATATTTGAAAAGTATTATTATTATTATGATATGTTTTTCTTTAATATATTTCAACATCGCATTATCAACTATTTTATTGCTTACATTATGTCTTGAATATTTAAAAATATTAAGAATGAAACAATCACTTTGTTTTTACTTTAAATTTTATTTAAAATCAAAAATTAGTATCCAATTCTGTCTCAACACTTTATTTTTCACTAGTCCCCAATAAATGACCTGGGCAGAATAGCCTGCAAAAGAAACTTTAAATTAATGTGAGGAAGAGATTGTATTGAAGGTATGTTATATTATATAGTGAATAATGATGTTGTTGTAAGTGTTAAAAATGAAGATATAATATAAGCTGTTGAATATTTAGATGTCCTTGAAGATGGCTAGAATGGCCGAAATGTTGGACTAGTGAAAAATAAAGTGTTGAGACAGAATTGGATACTAATTTTTGATTTATTTAATAAATAATTACCTTGTCTCAAAAAAATTTAAAACATTATAATTAAATTTAAATTTTATTTTATTTCATCTAATTATTTACATTACTATTTAACTTTTTCGATAATGTTATAACTTAATAATTAAACCATTTTTTGCCAAATAATTGACACACAAATATTCATTATAATTATTCTTACTGGACTAGACTCCTCAGAATAATATTACTTCATTTCATTTCGTTCCAGTACGAATGAATCTCTCATCAAAAAATCAATCTTCACCTTATTATTACTTTATCATATTATAGTAATAATAATACGTTGAAACTACTTCTGGCGAAGCCTCTGTTTCATATTTGGTTGAATTGGTTGGCCCGGATATCTTCGGTTCGTCGGTTCCCCTGCTGTTGTTCTTACCTCAGACAACGATTACAAAGATGATTTTTTTAGGATGTGAAAATAGGTTGGATTTTATAGGAAGTTTTAATGCTAATAGTATAATTTTTATTGATGGTTATTTCATTAACTTAGTTAGAATTGGGCTAACATGTATTTAGGAGCTAATTTTCTGTATTGGTAAATGTCACAAGGTTCAAAACTCTTTAGCTATAACGTTTTTTAATTTATAGAGCTAATTATATAAACTAAAAAAAAAAATTATTTATTTTTTAAAGTTTTGCCTCTATCTAAGCAAACCAGTGACATGTTCCGAGAGAGGAATTAAAACACTTTCAAACAGCTATAACGATTTTGAAAAAAAACTATTTCTCGTGGGCTAGATAAAAATAATTCAAGATTGTAAAAAAAAAACAATAATTCCTTTCTCTCGAAATGTGTCTTGAGAGTACTTTCGCCAGAATGATCTCATTTCGTCCCCTCATTGCTACATCTGTTTACTCCGCAATACTTTCTTTCCAGCCATTTCATTGGCTGGTCATATTTTTGGAACGAAGACTGTTGCGGCCAACATATATTTAACAATTATTTTCATTTCATAAATATAAATAAATTTATCTGTAGTAACCCTTGGTACTAGTTAATATTGCTACAGAGGTATTAATAATACCAGAATTGTAAACATACGCCGTGACAACGGCCCTTATCTCTCTCTAGCTAGTCAGTAGTTGCCAGCAGGTTGGCCAACCCTGATACTTGCTTCAAGCCACGGCGGGCGGCTCTTCTCCTCCAGAGGACATCTCTCCAAAAGGGGCCCCATAACCCAGGGTGGCATACAGACTATTTTATTCTTAAAATCGCAGAGACGAAACAATATTTTTTTTGTGTGTTTTTTAATTATCAAAATTAATTGTAATTTGTATTTTAGAAGTTAATTTTTTTTCTTTTATTTTAAAGTTCATATGCTTTAGTATTTAGTTTTACAGCCTTTTATTTCAAAATACAGCAGTAAAAAAATTCAACTAAATAATTCTTTTTCATCATCTTACACGGTTGTGCTAGTAAAGGTTCATTTTGAACCCCCTACCCGCCGTACCAAAGACTTTCTTGAAGGTTTAGAATTCTTTTATTTTTGTATTCACTTCTCTTTATGGCCGATCTTGATGCCGTGGTTGGGTACTTAGAATTAAAAAAACACATATTCCTGGATCTGGGTCAGTACGAAGTTTTCTCAGAAAAGCCTAGTCGCATACTCTAAACTTCTTCTATTTGTGCCATAAGCCCACCTTTGTACCTGCTTAGAGGCACTCAGCAATACTTATCTAGTAGAATGGTAGTCCTTAACCCTTTGAACCGTTGCTATGGGTCCGAGAAGAGTCAACCCTTTGTACCTGCGAGTAGGCTACTGCTATTATTAGTAATCAGAATATTTGTTTAATTACTTCTCTTATTTAATTAATTTTTAGCACAATATTCTTAATACATAGCAATATATTGTAACAAAACTGAAGTTTATAAAAATTGAGTAGTTCATAATGTTTTATTTTGAACATCAGGTTATTTACAATTATATTAATGTATATAACATTTAATTTTTATAATTCAAAGTAAATTCTTTGTACCTTTGAACAAGTTACACCTATGCTACAAGTGTCTCGTCAATTCCTTATTGTTATATACGGGTGACCATCTTCAATAATATAAAACAGTGTTGTTATTTTATTAATATAAGGCAATCGATTCACAGCGAAGGTGAAGTTTACATAGTTACCTACAGGTGACCAACCTATTTTAATAATGGTGGGGGGTTAAATTTTTAATTTTATGGAACAGCCACATAATGAAAAAAGTCAATGCCTCGGGCCAGATTCGAGCCGGCGCCGCCTGCAGATCACAGATTGATAGAACTGCGCCTAACCATCTGACCCACGGATGGTCCTAAAACCTTGTTCAAGAAAACATCCTCACATTCTGTAGAATTATAAAATTATAAAGGGAAGTTCTTCATCGGATTTCTATTCAGCTTTCCTCGTTACATATCAATAATGACTGCTGTTGATTCTGAAGCTTTGTGAAATGTGCCTCGGCCATAAAAAGCAATACTATATCAACTTGGGTGGGTTTCAGAAGAAATGGGTTTATCGAAGGGAAATTTTAAATGTTAGTTGCAACATTTTTAATATTGTTTTAATTATCTTTATATGGTCGAATGGTCATATTAAATGGAGAAATAGAAATAACATTGAAAAACCACAATAGAAAAGAGAAGTTGAATACAATCCTTTTCCTGCATTGGGAAAAGGACTTTTTACGGTCTAGTAGCTCTATCAATACAGGTGTAGTATTTTGTAGGACGCTATATATTTTTTTTCTCTACATTCTACCTTCCAATACCATGTTTAACCTACGTTTGTATTACAATGGCTACTGAAACGTGAGGGCAAAAATATTTATTTAAAACGTACACAAAATCAAAATTATAAGCATTTTTAATTTTTTTTTTTTTTTTCAAAGATGCCTAGTAAGAAAACCTCATAGCAACAACAGTACCTCATGGAATTAAATAATGGAAACTTTTTCTCATTTAAAATATATTTTATTACAAATATACTTAATAGTATTAATTCTTAGATAGATTAAGACACATACGGTACATTTTATATATTATTAAACTTTATAAAATATTTTATTTAATCCCTTATATATATCTTACACTATATTCGAAGGGCGAGGGAAGCATTATGCATAAAATAGGTAAGGAAATAAAACAGAATTTTATGAATATCTTATGGCGCCGCTTCAGAAGTCTTGAAAATATTTTATTTCCTTATGCACTAAAATCTCACAAACTACTATTGTCTTTTCTCATCTCCAACTTGTCTATTACCTGAGATTTTTTAGTTTATTGTTTATTTGAATATATAGTTGACTTAATAAAAATAAAATTTAAGATAAAGTTTGACTATTTCTATATAGATTGATAAATTGAAAAATTATATTTATGGCATACATAGCAATTATATTTACCTTATTTTTTAATTTGTTTATTTTCGTAATATCACAATATCGACATGATGTCAATATTATGATGTTCTTTATATAACTTTTATACTTCATCAATTGTTCCTTCATCTGCAATCGCGAAATCCAATCTTCGAACAGTTATTTGATGTCCTTCCCGTTATAACTTTTATTTATAAAAAACATTTTAAAACTGATAAAAAATTCTCATCATTTTGTTCTAAAATCTACCTACGCTGACGAAACAACAATCCTCGTATTAAATTGACTATAAAACAATCCTCGTATTAAATTGACCGTATTAAAATTAACCATCCCAAAAAGGATTTACTAGCTATTTGATATAGAACTGATAAAACTCAACATACTGACTACCACTTACCAAAAAGTCAACATATAAGGACTTTTTACCAACACGATTTCACAATTAAGTCAGACAGGGATGTTCAGCTACATTTGGCTCTTTGAGGATTTTAGAGCTGGTCATTGATAGTATATTTGTGGTGTTGGGTTCCTTGAGGAATGTGCCCTCCCCTCTTGGAACCTAAACCTTACAACGCTATGAAAGAATAGGTTGTTATTTCCCAAAAGAACCTCTGTCGAGGGTTAAGATAGGATACAGAACAGTTTCTCACCAGGCAAACCCTAGTTCCTACCACGAAGGATACTTTTAGATCTTCTCCTCAAAGATCTCATCAAACATGTCTAAAGGAGAAAAAGTTCGGCAAGGATACGGGAAAATCTTTGAGTAAGGATTTAGGAACAATCCTTATATATAGATGTAGGGAGATATCGAGGGAGAAAACACAATTCAGAATTACACCGCAACAGGCGGAGGATCACTACCAACAAAGAGGTAACTCTAAGAAAGCATTTCCCCAACTTTCTACCAGAAGAGTCCAACCACATTATTACATCACTCAATTTATCAGTGATCTTTAGTGCCAACACTGGAAAGAATGCTGATCTCCCCAGTTGCAGTGTTTCGGCAACTACTGAACATGTCAGTCACTAATAATATCCTTAAGCTCTTAAGGGGTAAACTAAATTATCCCCGGAATCCAACGGCTAGGATAGAAATGAAAACGATAGAATATAGACTTTAAACGTGAAATAATTCGTTTTACTGAAATCTAAAATAAAATCGAGTTACTCATTGCTCACTTAGGGAGTGAAATAGAATAATAGTTTTGTCACATATGTCGCATGTTTTCTCTTTTTAAATTGTTTTTGCACTAAACCATAAATTTCCTACCGAATCCAATCCTACAATACCTAATACAGTCCAAGATCCTTGGTAAAATCCTTAACGCTCCTTACTTTGTCACAAATCAAGTCATCCATCAGGACCTCAATGTTCCATAAGTTGCCGATTTGGCCAGAACCAGATACCATTCCTTCCATAATAAACTTCTCAACCACCCAAATCCACTTGTTTCTAACCTGGCTTCTCCTTCATTACCTAATAATCCTCCTAGGCGTCTGAAAAGAAGATGGCCTCGAGATCTTCTCCCCCTAGAAATGTTATTGGAGTTCTATCAGTGGGTAAATTCTCCACATGTTTGTATCATGTCACTATGTCATCTACAGCAATTTACTTGTTGTATAAACTGTACTTGTTAGTTACTTGTTGTATAAACTGTATACACATATATACTTGTTGTATATATGTGTATACAGTTGTAAATAACTATAAATAAATTATTTAAAAAAAAAAAATGTTTTTGAAAGAAAATTTCCGTTGGATCTTACATAATTACTACACGAACGTTAAAATTGACAAAGACGTTTTCTAATAACCAATTTTAAAAATATACAATCTTTTTTAAAGATATTTCAAAACCTTCGACGATTGAAAGAAGTTCTGACATTTAATGTAGATTCTCTCAAAGGAAAATTATATTTGGAAGTGAAATAAGAGCTGGTGAAATACAATTACTAGACTTGTCTATTAAGGTTTATATGGAATATCTCCAACTTAACTGCTATTGAAAATTTACAAAATATAGAAGATAGTACATCGAATGCCTGGAACATCGTGCAAGATTCAAAAAACGAGTTAAAATTTTTGCATTAGCTGTTCAAGTATCATTGCTCGACATAAATGTTTGAATAAACATTTTTCATCACGAACAGTATTTAAAATTTTATTAAATCAATTAAAAACCGAATAATGGGCGAGAAATTTTCTAGTTCTGTAATAGAAAATTTACTAAGACATACTAGTGTCATAATTAAAATTACTTACATACTGTGTAGTAATTTACTACGTATATTTCAATTACATACGAATATAATCTAATATATAAAAATGAATTTTCGTTTGTTCGTACTTACTCTGCCACGCTGTTCATGGGGCTTTTTACTAAATGATTTTCCAGGAGAGAGTATAGGTTGGCCCGATTTTTTCGATAAAAAAAAATATCAAAAAATTAAGCATTTTTTGGTGCATAGCTCTAAAAGTATACCATTTTTTCATGGTTATTAAATGCCAATTACTTTTCTCTTTCTGAAGATAAAAAAAATATATTACTGATTCTATTTAATGATTTTTTATTAACTTAAAATTTTGAAAACATAATGAGGATTTCAGTTAAGTAGGTCACCAATTTTTTTTTCTAGCAAAAAGATAATCATATTCGTTGTTAGCGTTGTCTGAAACCCTCAAATACTATTTTTCAAAGAAATTAAAAATTAGAAATTTTTCGCCTTCATTTAAATAAAGGATTTTGATTTCCTCCGATTACTATTGTTCATATAATCGTCGATAACCCCTTTAATTTTAATACAACTGTTTGAAAGCTGAATGTCTCCTCTTTTAACCAACATTTAGATTTAATACTCTTATGATGGCGATAAACATTTCATTTCATATCTCTACGCTACACGTTCCGTTTCCATACCATATCATTTACGTTTCATTTCCATATAACATTATAAAATGTAAATTACATACCATTCCCTTAAATTAATTTTCTCTCTAGAATATTTTGTATAAACGAAATGTAACGTATACTATGAATCGACTTAAATTTAGAAAATGGCAAGAATTGACATTTCTTACAAAACAACACTAAAAAAGCACTGGATAGGAGATACCTGAATCAAAATTTCACACTTTTTTAATTACTTTTCATTTATTATAGAAATTGAAAATAATAACTCCCTTCCGTTCATTGACCTCCTTATCATAAGAAACCCAGACAACACCATATCCACTGACTGGTACACCAAACCTACTCAGGCAGACTTCTAGATTACCACTCCAAACATCCTTACCATCAAAGAATTAACGTAACCAAAAACCTTATTCACTGTAGCCTTTACCCACTCCTAACATTTCCTCTTAAAAACAATTAGTCATTCTTATAACGTATTTTTTAATTCGGAGTTTGGCCGTTCTCGGCGCTGAAACCACTTACCGGTTAGATTTCAAGCTAACAGGTTCGTTTTACCCCCTGTCTTTACTTTATCTCCCTTCTTTTCTCAATTTTTCTTACCCATGTTATTAGTTATATTCACTATGTATTATTATTGTTGTTTTTAAAACTTTTTTTTACATTCATTTCTTTTGTTAAACTTTACTTATATTTTGCCTCTTTATCTATTATTATGGTTACATATATTTTCTTTCTCTCAATTATATTTTTCTTTCCATATTTTAATTCTTAAATTATCAATAACTAATATATTCATAGTGCTTTGCATTATATAACTTCATTTTTATTTTATTTTCTTAATTGTTATTTTACCTAATTATTCAATTACCTATGTATATATTTTATTTTCCACTTCTCTCATCACTTTATTTTATTCATTCCATTCTGTAAAATTATTTACTTTACATCATTCTGTTTATATTATATTTTTTATTTTCTATATTCATTGGTTGTTCTCTTGTTCTGTTCTTAGGCCTAGATGAAGAAACTCTAGCCGAAGCGTTGGCACGATTAAATAAGTTACAACTTATTTGTGTTTAATTTTGACCGCACCTCCAACCATCTTCTCCTCGTATAAGTCATCCACGGTCAACTATCTCTCATGATTACTTTTCATTTTTATTTAAAATCTATAAACAAGAAGAAAACTACTTTTTGTGGTATTTATGATCAAAAAACAATAAATAACACTCCAGAAAAACACTTTTGGTACATATACATTCTACCTTTTAAAAGTGGAGAAAGTAAATTGCTTAAAATCCCATTATTCGAAAATTCCTTGTCGATAGGAGAAAATTGATTCGAAATGTTACCTGTTAGGAATTCGGGTGATCGAAGGTTATTTAACTGTTTTAATCAAAGTTTTTTGTTGAGGGCTTTCATCAGCTGTTCTTCAGTATTCAATTTAAACTTTTAGTTGGTTTTCTGGCTCAACGGTTTTATCTTTACTGTCCAATTGGAATCCTTGTCTTAAACAAGTGGAATCGGAAAATATCTGTCCTTTTCTTTTCCTTTAGTTCTCTAACCTTCTTCTATTCGTCCATTATTCTCACAGATTTTTTTTCCTTAAATAGTAACCCTTATTTGGGCACATTTACTCTATGTCTTTCTAAGCCAAACTACATGAAACAAATGTATATATTCCTTTTATCATTTGACCAAGATTTTAGCAGAACATCAAAAAATAATTATTATAAAAAAATATATAATGAAAAGCAGAACCCATAACAAATCTACTTTAAAAAATAAAATGCGAAATTAAGCCAAAAATATATTAACTGTTTATAAAGGATATATTCAATGGAAGCCTAATATTATATAATTATAAATCATTGCTGATGATTAAGAATTTTGAAATGAATAGGGAAAATATTCTAATAACAGTTTTATCAAACCACAGCCGAATTAAAAATAAATAATGTCCAAATATATCGGGTTGCTAAGTCGGCATAAATATAATTCTTATAAAAGTTATACCGTGAATATATATTGGAAGATTGCTGATTGACCGTATGTATCAATAAATAAATAAATAGTACACCAATTTACTATTTGAGTTTAATTTGACCGCACCCGGACTAAATTCCATTTATTTTAAATATATATTATTTAAGTTTTCCTATTCATATTTATTAAAATTCAGAATTTTTATAATCACTAAATTTTATTTCAACTATTTCGTTTTTGCTTTCATTTATTTAAATTCGATTATTTTTCGCTCATCTATCCTTTTAAAAACTGTTACATGATAGAAAAAAATAGGAAGATTATTCGTTGACCGTAGAATAAAATAATAATTTCATGGCTATAAAATTACTTAGTAAACTAAATTAGAGTATTTTGAGAATCACTTACCGCCCTACATTTCTTCAAATCTTTCTTCCTTCCAATTCGAACTCCGGTTTCTATTTTCTTTTTTTTCTCTTTGGTTATTCTAATAATTAGTTTAATAGTTTGTATTTAAACTTTTTATATTACTATAAACCATGAGAACTGGTTATTTATTTTAAACAAATAAAAAACAGAATTAATGGTATTTGAGGATTATTTGGAGATTCGGCGTTTAATCCCTTGAACCTATTTCAATGAGGATGAAACCTAGCTGATATTAAAGATTGTTAGATTTTTCATTTCTTTATCAAGTTTAATCGAATTCCTTAGAGCTGATTATGAAAAAAAATCGAAAAATCTATTCTATTCCGGCCTGCTGATTTTATCGAAAAACTTGCTGTAACATCCCAGGCATATATACCATTAATATTTAATTACAGTTTCGTTTTTGCTGTTCGCATACACACAAGACAATTTTGCGAAACTTAGTTATTTGGACTCCGGGTATGTCAAAACGTGTATTCTCATCGAAACCTTAAATTAAAATTTTGTCTTGATCATAGTACTCCCTATTACTATATATAAGTAAGTGTACAATACGTCATCGTCTAGGGGAAAAATAGTATGTGGAATATTGACGTTTTTTTAATATTTACTCCTTATTGTTCATTGGCACTACCGGCACCTATTAAAATCGATTCAAACCACCTAGGTTCACTGATTCGCCGCCAGTCGAGCATTACAGACGTCCTATACTTGAAAATTGCTGATTGAATATATTAAAAAATACCACCATGTGCATGTGACAGCCATGTGCATTTAATATATTTTTAATGGTTTGGCTATGAAATACTAATCCAGACAACAGAGCATATACTATAATTAAGGAATTAATGATTAATCAATGCAAAAATAACTATAAAGGATATAATGCTTGAAGAAGTTTGTCGGGGGGTGCGGTCAGCAAAGAACAACATAAATAAACAAAACCATATTTATTTATTTTATGCCGACGTTTCGACCTGA
>NW_027111631.1:321311-322511 GCF_000696795.3 Halyomorpha halys
TCATTATAAAGGATATAATTGTTCTGGATTGCATTACTCACCATGTAGCTGCATCGCAAGTGGATGAAGAATGTGCTTTACTGGCCAGTTCCATAATCCACTAGAATCAAAATGAATAAATTTATTAGTGCTTTGTATATAAAAAAAAAATTAGATTTATTTTTTATTATTATAGTTGTTTGAGAGTGGTTTAGTTTCTTTTTAAACAATTTTGATCTCTTTTCTCTCAACTTTATTCTTTTTAACATCCGACGTTTCGACCTCTCAGGTCATTCTCAAGGATTCCTTATTCTGTCTGTATTCCTTTTCTTTCCTTAAATTCATTAATGCCGGCTAATTGCCTTTGTCCCAATATTTTCTTCTATTAAATTATTTCCTAAATTTAAAACATTTCAATAACCACTTTTATGTTCTTTAACAAACCCCAAACAGAACCTACTTGGACGGATGTTAAAAAGAATAAAGTTGAGAGAAAGAGAATAAAGAGATCAAAATTGTTTAAAAAGTAAAAAAAAAATATTCAACTTAAAACTTACAAAAAAACACCAAATTAAAAAAAACAAAACGTTAGCAAATATTTAAATACTAAAATTAATATTATTATTAAAAATGTGTGCTCGTAATTGGAGGATTAAAATAAATTCCAACAAATCCCATCAAATTACGTTTACAATACGCCGTAAACCTACTGACTGCCCTACATTATACTATAATGTTGCCCTTACCCCTGTTGAACAAATCCGCTACCTTGGACTACATCTGGACAAACGACTAACCTGGAATTCCCACACAAGACTGAAAAGACAGGAAACTGCACGTCGATTGCGACTATTACAGCACTTACTAGACAAACGGTCTAAACTTCCAATTCATTACAAAAGACTAATTTACATAACAATTATAAGGACTATCTGGACATACGACGTTGAGCTCTGGGGCTCCACTAAACCTTCGAATTCCTCTTTTATCCAATCCTTACAATCCAAAATCCTTCGTAAAATCCTAAATGCTCCCTACTTTGTCACAAAAAAAATCACCCACAAAGACCTTAATGTTCCATTTGTAACCGATCTAGCCCGAACCAGATATCAATCCTTCCATTACAAACTCCCTAACCACTCAAACTCATTAGTTTCTAATCTTGCTTCCTACCAGGTCATTCAAAAAGTCCTGTCGTTTTTTTGGGGGATATTATAAATA
>NW_027111631.1:323311-331371 GCF_000696795.3 Halyomorpha halys
AAACGAAAAACGACAGGACTTTTTGAATGCCCTGGTATTTTATTCTGGACAATCCTGGTGGCTGGTGTCTGAAAAGAAGATGGCCTCGAGACCTTATATTGTAAAAATGTTTTTAGAGTGCTACCATTGGGACGTTTCTCTACATGCTTGTACCACACCATTATTATTTCCTCAAATTTACTTAATGTATTTATGTACAGTTGTAAATATCCAACTAAAATTTTGGTTGATCCATTCGCCTAAAAACCGTTATATACTCACTAAACATATTTAATACAATCACTTTTTAGCGCTTTGAACTTAGATTTTTTCAAAAATTATCTGGACTTACGGAATAAAACTGTGGGAGACATCTAAAGCTCCAACAAACGCGCTCAATCCTCTCGATCCAATGTCCTTCCAACAATAGTTAACATAGCAAGGAGACGTAACCAATTAGGGTATTATTGGTTCATGTACATCATGACCTTATTATCCCATTTGTATTTCAATCATTATCCCAATTCCTTAGCACAACTATCTATCATCTATTTGATGATCTCTTTAATTCTCCCCTTAGGTTGAAACGACAGTGGTCCAAAGACCTATTGTAAATAACTATATTGTATATTCTGTATTGTATATATTCTGGCAATTGCGCTCTGAGCGTCTGCAGCTAGTGCTCCAACTCATCCTCCACTGACTTTTAATACTAGTGACGCGGTTGAGAGAGAAGCGCATCTTCCAAAGTCCTGCTTTTTTCTTTCCCCCTCTCCCTCCCCCCACAAGCTCGATTAGGAGTTCCCAGGCTGAGTATAAATATTTTAACAGGAATGATCATGATTAAAGTGTTATTTTACTTTAAGTTTAATTTTGTAATTTAAGTTTAAATTTAAAGTTTAAGGAAATAGGAGGTAAAGGGTTATACATCATATCAAAATGATCTGCCGCTATTGTTTGTCTTTTATATTGGTGTGTGCATCTTTTATATCCTATCTATTGTAGGTAAATAAATTTCGAAATTGATATAAGTTGAACAAACAGGTGCTGGAGATGATGTTATCGAAACAAAATATAAACTTCAACCGTAACTAAAATGGTTTACTTAACAATTTACTGACAGATTTATGATATCCATGGAATCGAAATTTTCAGAATTAAAATGATTATTATTAAAAAATGAGACCAATGGTTTTTCATTTGCACTATTCATCCATCATAATTTTTTATGATTTTAATATATGAGGTACTAATAGAAAAGTTTAATCTCTGGCCTTGAGGCCTGTGGTTTTGATTAATGTTAATAGAAAAAAAAATATATTTTTATTATTTATAATTTTCTAATTTAAACGATTTTTATTTTAATCCATATATTTCAATCTGCAAAGTTTTGGCATCAAAAATGTAAATTTGCATTTAACTATAAATACAAGCGCAAATTATAGTAAATTTTACCAAAAACTTTAGCTTGAACATGCCAACCTTATTGCTCGTTATCTCCACAATAGACAACGGAGATAATACTTACGTGTGAGTAAATCACCTTAAGAAACAAACTTGGGCAGAGGTGTTGTTCTCTCAGTAACTATCCATTGTAATGATTAGCATATAGATTGTCTTCTCGTGTTACACCTCACGGGCAATCATTAAGACTTAAAGCTCCGTAAAGTACAAAAGCTAGTTCCGAATATACAAGACTGAAGATGTCACGGAACCAAAGGAGGACTACTAAGTAAACAAGAAGTTTAATTTAAAGAATAATTATATATTACTTACTTATTCTAAATGAAACTGTAATGAGATAATTTTTTTTTGTCATTCTGTGTCCATGATTTTCCTAACCCTAAAATTTACACACAAACACTAACATAACGTATATAAACAGTAACATAATGTTTTTGTCCAAGATCATTTTAACATAAGATATCGGAACCGCTGAAGGCAAGCTTACGAATTTGTAGAGTCCATGGACAAGGAAAACCATTAATAAACAAACTGGACAAAACAAAAAAAAAATTGTAATTGATTAAAATACTTATTATTTTTATTTATAAATGATAGCCACATTAAGCATATCAATAATTTACATATCGATATTTTGTTAATCATTTTATTTAAATATAGTTAATGGCAATAGTATGGACTAACTGAGCCTACCAGAGTCCAGTTTCCATAAAGTATATGAAATGAAATGAAATGAAAAATAATTTATTATTATGGGACTAGGTCCCTTTATAACAATTATAAGATTACACAATATAATGGCAAAAAAAATTGTTGCCGATATTCATTAGAACTTATAATTGCATATCAATAATTTTTGGTATAGAAGAGAAAAACAGTTAATAATGAAATACATAAAAACAAAACTAAAAGGTAGTTACCATATTCATAAATAATAAATGCTAATGTTCAATATTTATATTATCTATACTATTGTAATTTTGGTTCAGTTTGGAGAAGCAAAAGGAGGTTAATCAGAAGCGTATTATGCAAGGGAAGAGTTGACGCATGACGAATGTTGAGGGAATGGAGTTTCAGAGAAAGGCAGCTCGGGTAAAAAACGATTTGTCAAATGCAGCAGTTCGGTGAGGTGGTGGGTAGGTAAATGTCAGAGAAATGAGTAGTACGGGATTGAACTGTGAATTAGAAATGCAGGGTATGTTTAGGATATAGGAGGGACACTGAGTACTAATTACTTGGAATGGAAAGGAAGTTCTGGCATCGTAAGAACGGATAAAGTCGCTTCAACTCGGCGTAATACTAGATTATATGCGTAACTCTAGCCATCCCTAAAACAAATCGTACTGAGAAATTCATAAGACGTTTAATTTTAGCTTCGAGTTCACCCTAGAGACTACCAATTAACAGACAGCCAAGTGGGGGAAGACAAGAGAGGTAACTAATAGTTGACGAGTTAGAAAGTGGAAGAAGACAACGGATTCTATTGAATTTCTTCAGGTTTGTTATGACTCGAGGGAAATGAGTGGTTTCCAGGATAGAGTTAGATCAAAAAGAGATTCCAAGGTTTTTGACTATTCTGTAGGATGAGAATGAAGTATTGTTTAAGATAAGTATAGGAGGTACTAGGATAGATTTAAGGAGAGAGGAAGATCCGATTATCATGGTTTTAGTCTTTCCGGCATTTAAGATAAGTTTATTGCTGTTGCCCAAGTGCTTATTCTATTGATGTCTTCTTGTAGTTTATGAATCGCGTCAGAGGCGTCATGAGGATCTAAGAAAAGGTAAATTTGTAAGTCATCTACATATAGATGATACTGGGAATGCTGGATGGAGAGCGGTAGGTCATTAATAAAGATGGAAAAAAGAGTAGGGGATAGAGAGGAACCATGAGGCACGCCTCTAGAAAGCGGTAGGGAACTAGAACGTGGGTTATTAGGAATAACAACATACTGGGAATAACCGTTTAGAAAGAATTGGGACCATTAAAGGACCCATTTCTTTCTAATTATTATTTTAATTTAAATAAACTTTGTAATTTAAACAGTAATATTTCATAGTTTGTATTATTTGATTTTTTTTAATCTAAAATCTTGGGGGTTCATATCCCACCTGACTCAGAACTATTTTTGTATTTTGTTTTTCTATTTTTTCATACACAGTAAACGATATTTAGATGCCGCGGAAAAAAATATGATGATTGGAATAATGAAAAAACTATCCACTAACTTATAACCATATGTGTAATCCACACAACTTTCACTTACCACTTAGTACTAAGGAATGAGATTGGGTACTTTCGGCTATTTCCTATTTCCCAGTTTTGTAAAAACTGTTTTTTTCTTCAGTTAATGATAAAATTCTTTTATGTTTCAATAGTATCCATTTCATATTACAACTAACTATGAGAGATGATTATTTCATATAAACAAAATTAAATGCACTTTAGAGAATGTTTTTTTATAATTCAGTGGACTATTTCAGGAACGATAACAGTCAGCTTATATTAAATATTATTTGATTGTACATTAAAATACTGAGCTTAATCAAAATCTTTAGACCTGTTTTTGAGAAAATCTAAAAAAATTGAATAATCAATTCTATAAAGAATCACTTCCAGCCAGTTTATTTTATCATAAAAGTTGCTGTCACATTCCATCTGCCTCAAATATGTAATGTAACGATCGCAATGAAAGTAAATCAAATATAAGTCCTTATAAAGAGTTCTTTTTATTTTAAAAGACCTTCTCCTCAAAGACAATTTCTAGATTCACCCCTCTTGATATAGCAAATATAATTTGAAAACATTTATTACAACTTCAGTATATTGTCAAAAGATAGATGAGAAACAGTATTGATTAATGAGAGTATATTCAGTTTTTAGTTCAGTAAAAGTATAATCACTCATTGGATCAAAGTTGAGAAGTACTTCACTACTAAATAAAATAAAAAATGAAATATATTTTCTCAATGGATTTAATAAAATAAGTACTTTACAGCCCTAATTATTGAGTAATCATTAATATTCAAGATTCTTTAATTGTTTCTGGATCTCGCTAAAGCACCTAAAATATTTAGAAGATAGTTTTTATTTCTACGGCATCGATAATTTAATGAAACAAATACTTGCCATTCTATTATGCTTTTATCTATGATACGAAAAGTAATTTATAAATGACATGCACGATACATCCAGATACTCGGCCAATGTTTAATCAATACAAATATTGCCTAGAGCTATCAGGGGGGTTTTATATAGCTGGTATATAAAACAATATACAATGTATGAGCCATTGAGAGCAAAAGTAGTGTAAGTCATTCTATTTTCATCAAAATTAATTTAAAAATAAAATAATTATTAAATAAATTGCTAAATTCGTTTACTCTAACCCTTTGAAATATTTAGATATACCCATAACTGAAGGATTAAAGAAAATGGAAATTTCTAACTAAAATTTTTTTTACAGAACTTCCTCTAAAGTTTTTAATATCTAAAAACTCCATGAGAAACTTACACCATTTTTACATTTACACCAACGGTAATTTTTTGGTTTTGTTCTATTTCACTGTTGATCAATCTAGACTAGTTTTCTATTATAAAATCGGATCCATTTTCTGACTTATTTATAAATATATATAAAAGATAAAAATTTCACATTAGTGAACAAATAAAAAAGTGTCCGTCCGAGTTTTGGAGATACTATCTCCCCTCAAGTAAGATTTTGTTAATTACGGTGTTTACATTTCAGAATAATACCACTCACAGTACGGTCAAGAAAAAAAAACATTATTTTGATAACGATGTTGTAACTGCAAATAACCAAATGATTTGTATTTGTATCTAGTACCGGGGACTTCATCACTCTGCAATTTTTTGAAAACCCAAAACGTTGGTAAATTTACGAATTTTAAAACCTACTTAAAACTACGAAAATTGGTGAAACATTTTACTACAAAAGATCGTTAAACTCAAATTATTTTAAATACGATATTTTGTGAGAATTATTTTTCAAACCTATTCTGCAAAATAGGAGGGAAATCTTATTGTCGTTGGGGAAATTTTAGATTTTCCCGGTTCCCAATTAATTTTTGTAGCAACTTTCCTGTCCAGTACGAAATTGATAGTATTTTAATTGAGATATTTCATTTATAGTAGATATCTTCTTATAGTAGATACCTGCATATTAATGAAAAGTTATCTTTTCCAGGTTTGGGTTGGTGAAATTTGAAGATATGAAAAGGAATTATTAGGATAAAAATGCCAAGCCGGGCGGCAGTTTTGGTATTTTCTTTTGGGTCTCAATATTTTGGTTGAATATTCGGACTTCAGTATTTCTATTTATTTTTGCTGTAGTCTTGATTTGAACATCAGCAACTGTGATGGACTATGGTTCTACAGTAATCAGCGGTGAGAAGCAGATGCTTTGCAATTTTTATTTTCCAATAATAAAGCGTTCAATGAAGTTAGGAATTTCCTATGATCATATTACTTTCTTTATTTCTTCAAAACAACTTTTTTTATATAATAGCAGTGCTTGGTTTGGTGTCACAATCAAAATATATATTATTTTTAAGTAAGAAAAACATTTGTAAGGAAGACATTAACAAGGAAATTATTGTTGTCCTAATTATTCCTTTTCATATCTTCAAACTTCACTTTCGCAAGATAGTTTTCATTCAAATGTAGGTAAAAAACTAAAGATACCTACTACCAATGAATTATCACATTTTAATTACTATCAATTAGGTCCTAGACAGAAAAGGTGCTACAAATATTTATTGGAAGGGGGGAAATTTCCCAACAATAGTTTTCCCAAAACTTTGACCTTTTCCAAAACATGTTTGAGGATATATACACTTGTCTCAAAATATCGTTTATAAACTTTTTTGGGTCTAATGGTCCCTTTGAATAAATTGTTTCATTACAATTTTCGCTATTTGAAGTACCCTCTCAAATCATAAATTTCACATTTAGGGGGGAGTTCAAAATATTGAGGAGAGTCACACTCCTCCATAACGGTGTTGCTCGAACTCGGTACAATCTTCTACAAGTTTAGTTGAACTTGTTATTTAACGTCGTTAAAAAAAATATTGTGTTTCTTTTTTTTTTTTGTATGTGTGTTATTTAATTAAAATCCCCTATAACTTTTAAAATATTTTCCCTGTCGTCATGGGAATGGTCTCTTATGAAACATAAACGCTAAAAAATAAAGATATCCTGCTTGCCATATTGAAAAAAACAAATATTTGGCAAATTTCATTCCCCCAAATTCTCCCATAGGATGCTCTACAATCGAAAGTTGGGGACTGTAGACCTCGGTTCCTGTGACCAAGAAGAAGTCATGATCGATGAAAACAAGCTGTTTGTTTTATATTGAGCGGTGATGTAAAAAACAGCCAAAGTTAAATTAATTAGTTTATTGTCATTATAATTATTCTATTATTTGTTTAATCTATTGTATCATTAATAATATATATCAATATTTATTAATAATATTGTATGAAGTATGCCTTCAACCGCATTGTAAGACACACTTCACTTTGATACACACACATGATTAAATGTAATAAAATTCTATTGTTTTATGTTACAAGAGGTGTAGGGAGTAACCGAAAGAAAACATTATGATTAGATTGTTAGTAGAATTTTCTATGACTGGGCTATGGAAATTGTAGATGCTAACATTGAGTTGGTTGATGGTGATGTAAATGTTAACTATTGCTAGATGGACTTACTCCATGGTTCTTTCTTCCCTCCACATCTTAGGCTTCTCTCCCATCTGTTGCCGGGAACCACTCAAGTAAATCTACTCACTGATGTAGACATTAATGATGAGTTAACAAAAGAAAAAGATGGACGCTTCTCTGACTGAGACAAGATGGCTATCTCACATTAGTCTAGGTTACTTCTCTAGCCACCGAGAGCGCTGGAGGAGGTGAGATTTGGCTGTTGGCCACATGGGGCGCTACTAATCTTATACATGGCAGCCTTTCCGATTCAACCTTTCGGTTACCCGGAACAAATATATTTTTCTTTGTTTGTAATTATTAATTAAAGTAATTTATTACTCTGCTTTCGGCAAAAATTTCAAATATAGTTTCAGTCTATATACTGTTGCAAACTACACAACTCTCGACTAATTGAAATCGTTAGAAATGAAAATAATGTATCTTATCTTAGAAATATTTTATGTAGCTTGAAGTCATCACACCACCACCATCACCACCAGCCGGAATGGCCCCTCCCCATTTCTTGTAAGTCCCCCAGCTATCATGCCACCAATGTATAACCGCCTTCAGCGGACCATGTTTTTTGCTCATCTTATAATGCCATACAGCAAACGAAGATATCATGTAAATTTGTATATATATAATGTATTGTATTATATATTTGTATTCTGTAACCATATATAAAAATAAAGAGGTGAAATCAGTTCTCTCTTAGACTTCGTACAGTGAGGATCGCGGTGTCCCTTTGACGAGAAACAATAGACCTATTGTTTGCCACATTTCTGCTCAAGACTGTCATCAACAGCTAAGCCTTCTTACCTATTTACTTTTATATTTTCTTTATAAACTTGATGGATTTATTACTATTAATAACTAGAATCACTATTTAA
>NW_027111631.1:337086-344801 GCF_000696795.3 Halyomorpha halys
CAACGGGCGTTGATGACCAGGCTGTTAAACGCCCTTTCAAAACTAACAAACAAACAAGAGGTGAAATATTGAAAATGAAAAAATATTTTATGTTATTTTGAAACTGATAACTAGATTATTGATTTTTAAAACGCTGATATACCTAAAGTCGCTCAATACAATTTCTTTTTTGTATCCGGTTATGAAACCAATCGCGCAATTTGCCAAACTGAGTTTTAGTGTTATAGAATGCATTTTATGCACCATATTTTTACATTCTATTATATTTTCACATAAAACCATAAAAATATATTTATCTATTCAATAATGGCTTCTCCCTATCGCCGATCTGTTTAATATTCTCAAGGAGTTAGAGGTTTACGACCTAGGAAGTATGCAAGACCCATATCTGGAATATCGTGAACTTGGTTATTACGGGTATAGTAAAAACCAGGATATGGAGGGTTGTTTTTTTTAACTGATGCATAAATGAAACCATTGTGTTTATCTTTACTACTTGCATCTCTCACGAATTTCCATAGGAAATACACCTATTCTTTTTTGTTTTGTTTTGTTTTTAAAATCAGATAGACCAGTGTTTAAAACAGAAATGAAAATATAACAAAGACGTTAAAAAATAAATAAAATAAGATATATATGAAATAAATATGCAAGTTACGAAGTGGACTCATTTTAGAGTCCATCCAAAGTGAGCCTAATACCTAAGGGTATTAAACTAATATTACTTAAATGTAATATTTAGGTAATCTTATGTTTTATTTACAGAATTATATCTTTCTTTATTTTTATTCTAGATTAGAATTGAAAACTGCTAAAAAAAAAAAAAAAAAAAATAGTACCACTAAAACACATGAAGGGTCAGGGATTCAGTAATCTTTAAGGTAGTATTGTTTCTTGAACAACGGTCGGGCAAGTAGGTCATTAGTTCAAGATCACCTACAAGTGCGTCACAAGACTGGTCCAAAAAATTACTAAGCATAAACTGATAGAGTTCAATATATGACCCTTGGGCATCAACGCCACTGCGACGTTTTTTTATTGTTCTTAGTCTCTATAGAACTCTTTGTTGCACGGCTTTTAAGAAACCTCGTCTGCCGCTGAAATCATGTCGGACCCCATCCTTTTAGGTCTCTCTTAATTTGGAGAAACAAAAGAAGTTACTGAGAGGTAGGTTGGGTGCAGCAGTGCTGCCACGTGAAATCTGGCCAAAACTTTGGTGACGTTGAGGGGGCGTACTGTCATGGTGAAGAAAGTGATCTCAGGATGGATCCGACGGACTAGATCCATCAAATGACGGATCACTCCTACGTGACTTGTAATAGAATGTCCGACAGGAACAAACTCTTAATGGATCATTCCTCTGGCGTCTAATTCAGGAACAAAAATCTTGAAGCATTGGTAAAGTTCAATGTGGCAACAATGCCGCAGCTACCCTACAGCCCTAGTTGCCAGCGATTTCTTTTGCTCAACGTATGAAGAAAGATCTGACAGGGGACGCGATTCGACACAATTCCAGCGGCAGCTAAGGCGAGATCCCTAAAAGCCTTCCACGGGAACAGTTCATAGGCTCCAGAGAGCCTTTGAACAATGGAAAACAACTCGCAGCTGGATGTTGATACCCAAGGATCATGTATTCATTACTTTTACTTCGCTATACAAACATGTTCAACAAATTTCTGGTTCTGAGACTAGTCTTGAAACTTTGTGAACGCACCCTGAACATGCTTTTGACGATCGATTTTATATCTCCCCATGAAGGGTACCTTATTACTTGCAGATTAGTCATTCCCCTAGCAGGGCCCCAGAACTCACAAAGTTGACTAACTCTGTCTCAAAACTTATATATATGCTATAGCGCTGGATCTAATAATGCCCATCAACAAATCCATGATCCCAGCAGAAGAACTAAGTACTGTGGCATTGGCCACAATAGCCGAGCGCTACCCTGAGCCAGAATGGATCCATATATTCACCGACGGATCAGCTACAGAGACAAATAAAAATGTGGGTGCAGGTGTCTATAGCAGCCTGTTCCAACTGTCAGCACCTGCTGGAGCAAACGCTACCAATTTTGATGGAGAGGTAGCTGCTATTACTTTGGCTTTAGAAAAGCTTACTCTTGCCTGCGCAAAGAAGATAGTTCTGCTTGCACGGTTAGGGGTTAGCCAACCACAACCGCTTCTTCCTATCACCATGGACATGGCAAAAGAAATGGCTCGAAGAGCAGAGGAAAGGAGTAGAGGAGAATGTGGGGGCAAGAACTGGGCGGCATTGCTAGATCCTAAGAGGCGCCCTCCATTGACTTTACCAAGAAAGGTGGCAGTGGCATGCTTCAGGTTGGCTACTGGACATGACTACTTGACTTTGTGGTGGTAAGAAACAGCGGTGGACGACAGAATGACATTTGTATGTAAATTGATTGTTCTACAGGATACAATACGGCCTGAAAGGTATAAATCAATTGAAATCCTGAATGTTTTTGTTTTTTAGTGACATTCATTTTTCTTCTTCAGAAAACGATACTGGGAGCACTTCAGTGACAATAAAACAAAGATTCTAATACTAAATTCAATTTCTTGAGGTGATTTATTATTGATATCAATATTTAAAAATAAAATAAAGTTCATTAATTGAGGGTTATGTAGAAATAAGGCGAAAGTTCTATTTTTGGCTGTTTTTCAGCCCATCCGTACAAAAATAAATAAATCTTTCTAATGACATGAAAAGCTAACAGCTTTGATCTCTAGTTTCAATATTTTCTGCTATATAACACCTCCTTATTACTTAATGGTGTAAGAGGGGCATAGCTTCTTATTGGTCTAATAAGGGTGACAAGAAGTAACTAAGAGTATATTTACGTGAAATGCAAAAAAAAAAAATTAATTTCGATACCATAAATGTTAGAAATATTAAACATTCTTAGACCATTTAAAACAAACATACATTATTATTCCGTGAAGTACAAACATAAAGGTAAGTACTTTATAGCGAAAAAGTATTCTTGTATACCAGAGAATTATTTTTAAAGACCTTTTATGAAATCTGATGATACCGTTGGATGGGTTTATAAAAAATTAAGAAATGTATTATAAGTTTTCTCTTTCTTCTCTGATGAATAAAGTTTTTTCATGATTGGATTTTTATTTTCTTGAATACCTGACGAACATTCTTCACAATCAGTCAGAAAATTCAGTGAAATAAGAGTTCTTCATTAGTGCACGCAATGGAAATGGATTCGGTTAGGCTTTTCTCTTCCAGGATTGCCGAGTAACGAATTCGAATTTTTTTTATCACTTTATCCTGATGGCTCTCAATATTAAATGGAACTTTTCAACCATTAAAATAATTCTGATTCTCTCTTATACGAGCTTTACAAAGAGTCGCTGACCGTGTCTTCATGTTGCACCGATTCCCTTCGAGCCATTTTTACTTTTGGCCAATTTACCAATGATGATATATTTCCCAAGCAATGCTCAACTCGTTATTAGTGAGTATTTTAAAGATAAAATAATTCCATCTTGTATCAAGAGATTTAATTGTTTTTGGTGTTATGATCTGTTTGAACCATTTACTTTAAGGGAGTAGAGCAGTGATTAAAAAAAAAAATAATTATATAAAGCTGCACTAAAAAATTACCCCAAAGTGGGAATTGGTGGAGACCCACCACTCTCGCCCTCCGATAGAGTTCCTATCTTACTTTCAAAACGTTCATTTATGACGAGTGTAAATGACCTTCGACCTTCCCATCCCATCCCCGAAATCCCATCGCAGATGAGGAAGCTGAAATTACAGGAGTGTTTGAATATTTAAGGGCGCATCGCCTTCTTTATGAATTATAACTCCTCTTCAATTTTTATTTTTTTGTGTTTTTTATCTATTTATTTTTTAAATTATTTTCTTATTTTTTATTTATTTATTTTATTTTATTTTTTACTTTTATCATGCCATAGGCGTTGATGACCAGAGGGTTATACGCCTTTAAGCAACAATCAACAACAACAACAATCCCATGATAGGAGAGCGGCTTATCTGTACTTCAAACCATTTAATAATAACTATTAGAGCATTTCTTAAAAAACAAATTACTATCAATATTCTATGTTGCCAACAGTTAGAATTGGACAAGTGTTCTTCTTTACTGCACGCAATAGGAACTGTAAGGCTTATCTTTTCTATTTGTAGAGCAATGAATTAGAACATTTTAGTCACTTTATCCTAATGGCCCCCAATGTTGAATGTAATTTTTTAACCATTAAAATAAACCTTATCCTCTCCCTTACGACCTTTACACAGTGCTGCTGAGCATTGTGTTTATTTTTGCACTGATTTCCCGCGAGCCATTAGACAGAACGGAGATAAGTAAACGAGGCAGAGCGTAGATTAGACAAAGAGACAAAGAATTACTATTGACGATATTTCAGAGCCTCGATGAGCCCGGAACACGATAACGGACAAAGCTACCCCGTCACGCCACGTCTATTTCCATCCCTTTCTCTCTCTCCTTCCCATCCGTCATTTATCTTACTCATGATCGTCTCCTGTGACGGCGCAGAAACAAATATTTCTCAGGGGTTTTTCTTCACTTCTTCCTTCCTCAATATACATATTATACAGATATAAACATTTGAAGATGTTTAACACCAATATCCTCTATTTCGTCGAACTTTATTCCATTATATATTCGCGTGTTTGACATAAGAAATCACCATTTAAAATAAGTTAAATATTGATAAAATGCGACAAATTACCGAAGGGTGGAGTAATACCATGCACTTCACCTATTTTTTTCTACTTTTTTTTCCCCAAATCAAATAGGAAATAATCTAATTCTGCTAAACACTTAGTTCCTTATACTTTCCCTTTCAAAACTATTGCAACACTGATAATTCTTGAGCTTTTCTTGGTTTTGATCTTAATCCATACTTTGTTTATATTTATAGTAATATTATTTATTAAATGAGAGACATTAGGGATTATACATATCATTGTTATTCACTGTTTACCAACAAACGATAGAATTTTCATTTATTCACTTCTAATTTCCTTTCAGTCCATGTTTATCTTTCGTTTGCTCCAAATTTGTTCTCTCTTTTCTCTTTCGTCTAGATATAATAATTAATTTTATTCATAATAAATCGCTTGAGCAACGATGATTCGATCAGAAACACCGCTTTCTCTGAAGAAGGTAAATCATTGCGTTACATCGCTAATGTCCTTGGGATTCACTATTCTTCCATTTCAAGGACCATAAAAAGGTACAGGGAAACTGGTAGGCGACCTACGTCAGGCCGTCCCAGGATTACTAATGCTATTACGATTATGATGACCGCTTCATTAAAGCAGGCACTTCGGAAGTGAGCTTCTACAGTTTCTTCCAATAAAAACTTGATTGCTGATGTTCGAGGGATATCAATCTCAGAGGTCATTAAAAGACTGAGAGGGACAAATTTCAACTCAAGAAGGCCAGTTAAAGGTCCTCTTCTTATCCCAGATCACCACCTAAAGAGAGAGCTTTGCAAGGGAACACCAGTCTTGGACTGAGGAGGGATGGAAAAAAGTTTTATTCATTGATGAGATGAAAGTGGTCCTTAATAGACCAGATGGCCGTGAAAGAGTAGGGAGAAGATCTGTAGAAGGGTATAGTGCTACACGGTAGAAACTGAGCCATTTGGGTGGGGTTCTATCATGTTCTGGGGTGGCATATCTTGGGAGGCACATACCGAGTTAGCGCCAATCCAAGGAGGTGCCTTGAATACTTTGAGGTATGTAGATATGATTCTTAAAGATCATGTAGTGCCTTTTATGCCGTCCATAGGCTCTGAATCGTTTCTCATGCAAGATAATGCCTTTCCTCACAAGACAAGGTGTGTATCTCAGTGTCTGAATACCACAAATATCCACACCATTAAGTGGCCAGCAAGAAGTCCTGACCTTAACCTATGAGCTCGTTTGGGATTATCTCAAAAGAAAGGTTTGATCACGAGATTCATCTCCTACTACCCTAGAAATACTAAAGGTTTATGGGAGGAGCGGCACAGCATACCCGAAGACTTTCTTCAAAATCATTTTACAAGTATGCCAAGACGGAAGCAGTCATTGAAGCCAGAGGAGCTAATACGCCTTATTCAATGTAAATTAAAAATTTTAATTGTAATTTAAAAGTTAGAATTGTAAAAAAAGGAAAATTTTAAAAAGTAAGTTTTCTAACTTTTTTTTATTGTAAGAAATAGTGTACTTTATTTTAATAAAACTTGTTTATGTCTAGTTTAAAAATGTTCATTATAGACTTGAGAACCTTATGTTATGTAAAATTTAACTTATGTTCTTGGCTTAATATTAAGAATATTTAATATACACTAACACTTTACAAAAATGCTACTTCGAACCATATTACCTCTCTCCTAAGGGTTGGAGTTATAACGTGCACTATAAGAAGTAATACCTTGCAAAATATAAGACGGTCAAAAAATATAAGAGCTGCAAAACTCTTTTCAATGCCAAAATGTAAAATGTAAATAATTCTAAAATTGTTACAGAAAGACAAAAATTCCATTCAATTAGTAACTGAAAAAAATATGCACAGGTTTCTTAATTAACATTTAGGCCCTACGTTTATTGTAAGTATTTACATTAAAAGATTTTCATCAGTATCCAATCCACTGCACCCGGAACGTATCCCTCTCATCTTTAGAGGTATTGCTCTGTGACAATATAATTTCTTCATGTTTTCAATCCTAACCATGAATGATTAAATGCTTAAGGTTTTTAAAGCTAGTTTAAAGTAAGTGTAATCAAATCACTGTAATACTAGTGTATTATTAATCGTATCCCTCTACAATCGATTCACTTAGTTTATAACAAAATACATGAATACCATGAAAAATATTATTAAAAATTAAGTTAGATACCCTCGTACTATTAAAAGCTTACAGTCTGGATGGAAGATTTTTAAAATTCGTCTAGATCTGATGGGGATTACTTCTGCTATGAAGCACTGCTTACTTCCTCTAGAAAATACGAAAACGCTAGGCATCGTTTACTCCGCTTTACGGAATTACCTCGTAGTACGGTATTACAGAGCACTCCCCTAATTATTATTAAATAATCTGGATCCGTCTAAGTATCATAATATCATAATTACAAATTCATATTGAATTGATGCATTTCACCATTGTACTATTGACGAATAAAACAGTTTCGAACAAAACTGTGGCAGTCCGGGAAAGTTCGAATGGAGTTTATAACGAATTTGACAACTAAGTGGGAGGCTTAGGGACCAGTCGATCAGTGGAAACTTGGCCATTTTAAAACCTGGTTTCTGACTTAAAACTTCAAAAATCGTTTTAGTGTAAACGATGTAACTAATCTTTTTATACTATTCCGTTTTCTTTCAGGAAATTAAAATAGGAATATTTGAGTAAGTACAGCACGTCAATATTTAAAGACTTTGTAGCTGATCATGCAGAATATTTTTTCAGGTCAGATATTCAAGAAAAAAAATTAATTCTGAAATAATATCATGAAATCTACTAAAATAAAGCAACAACAAAAAAAAAAAAAATTTAGTTTAAGCATATTATCCAACAGACCAATAACAGTTGTCTTCTAGACTTCGTACAGTGAGGATCGCGGTCTCCCTTTGACGATAAACAATAGACCTATTGTTTGCCACATCTCGGCTCAGGACTGTCATCAGCAGCTAAGCCTTCTTATTT
>NW_027111631.1:350126-354895 GCF_000696795.3 Halyomorpha halys
ATTGAAAATAAATAAAATTTAACGAATATTAGCAAAATTAAATAAAATATAAATGGCGTTGATGACCGATGAAGTTTGGCGCCACTAAAAAAAAACCAAACAAACAAACAAACAGACCAATAAAACTTGATAACAAGCATTGTTAGAATTAATAATTAGGTTCATAATTATCCATACAATAAACAACTGAACAATAAACAACGATTATATAATTTTATTAATATAATACACAGTATAGGTACTAATAATTTTA
Organism: Halyomorpha halys; assembly: GCF_000696795.3. Classification (NCBI taxonomy): domain Eukaryota; kingdom Metazoa; phylum Arthropoda; class Insecta; order Hemiptera; family Pentatomidae; genus Halyomorpha; species Halyomorpha halys. Next base: position 350,380 of record NW_027111631.1, read on the forward strand.
AAAACACATTATTTTCAAATAAGTATTTACTAATTCATATTATTTAATAAATTGAAGAATACATCATTATGAATCAACATACAGAGGCCAAGATATTCTTTAATAAAATATTAAATTATTGAAATATACTTTTTCGGAAAGTTTAATTTTGGAATTATTTTAGTATTAATATTTTTTATATCGTTATTATTAATTTTTTTTAAAAATTAAATTCAACTGCCATTATCTTGGATCTATACTTATCTTACTGTGTATTCAGCGAAAGTTGTTATTGTTATTTATTCATTTATCTTCAACACATATATATTTTATAAATAGTCTTATCACCTCTTCGAGATTAGCTTTATTGTTTAAAAAAAATTAATTGTATCCATTTAAGTCTCAAACTCTTTATCAATATTTTAAATTTCTAACATTTAAAAATAGGTAGTTAAACATAAGATAACGCAAGATAGATTAATAAATTAATATTGTTTTCATAGGTTAATTCAACTAAAAAAAATTATTAGATCTGGGCAGAATAGCCTGTAAAAAATTTGGAATAGTTGAATGTGAGGTGTAAATTTATAGTTAAAGTCTGTTAATTTATTAGTAATAATATTGCTTAAAATTTTTAATGTTAAGCATACAATAAAAGTTGTTATTTAATTGATTTTCCTTTGGATATTTAAAATATTAATAAAGAGTGTTGATACTTAAATGTATACAATTTATTTATTTTTTTTAACATATGTATTTTATATACTAAATGGTCTAAATCTCTACAGAAAAGGTGAAAATTATTTTTTTTTTTTTTAAACAAGTGATGTATATATTTTTTTTAAAGCATTTACTAAAAAACTAAACTCGGAAATGGTAAATTCCACTACAATGGTAAATCTGAAAAAAAAATTAGTCCCAAATGAAGTAAAATTTTCCTACGTTTAAACAATTTGAAAGAAAATTTAAAGCAGCTAAATAAAACAAAGATTAATTTTGATTATTTGTATCAGCCTCCTACTGGATTCAAGAAATCCATTTTTCGTACGTATTCGTTGATAACAAGCTATAAGTCCTCATTAACTTGAGGTCTGTGGCAGAACCGTCAGCCGAAACAATTATAAATTTATTAAAATACACTTCTTATTTATAAAAACATGCGAAATAAAATATTTAATGTGGATATAACAAATTATATTCTCTTTTAAAAAACTAAAATAAATAGGAATAATGTTTTTTAGCAAAAACGGGTTTATTATAATAAATTCTGTACTAAACGGTGTCAAAAAACTTCCTAGTAATTTTAGCAATAATTGTTATCTCATTACTAACAGTGTAATGTATTTTTATTTGTTTAAGTCGATTTGCCTTCTTAAAAAATTGAAATTCACATCTTAACTTAAAATAATAAAAATACTTTATGTAGCTAAAAATCACTAGAAAGTTTTTTCATACGGTCCAGTGCACGAATTTCGTAGTAAAAATAGTAATTTTTTTTTTTTCTTTTCAGGAAAAGAGAATTTCATTTGTTATACCTACATTAAGACATGTACACGTGGCACTGGTCCCAGAGCACCAGGGAGCGGTTGGGAACGACGTGGGTTCGATTGCAATCGGGGCAGTTAATAAATATATCTCAGCGGTCCCGAAAAATGAATCTTGACTCCTCCACCTTGGTTAGTACTCGGCGCAAATCTGGTAACCGCCAGGGGTTGGAAAACAGAACCATTGCTTGCCCGACTAGTTTCCCCACCAGATACCAATACCAATATGGCAACTTTCAATATTTAATTTTACATATTTTTATAAATCAGAAATGTATTGTAGTAATTTTTAATTATTTTGACCTAAACCTCATTAATGTTGACTAGATGCTTGTTAAACTCAGGAGATATTTCAAAAGTGGATTTCCAAAGTAGAGAAGGAAGCTAACAAAATAAATTGTGACTTATTCGGGACTTTATGAAAAATGGTTTCAGACAAACCCAAATTCAGCTAGTTTGTTGATTTGTATAAATTATGTTTACAGGGTATGTAATAATAATCTTAATACCTAACTCCCTCTGTCAACAACTCGAGAATCTATAAATGTAGGATTACTGAGAGAATAAAACAGTCTATTATCAGCAACCGTGAGTGTGTGTTCTTCTACCTTCTTTCCTTTTTTTTTGATTTTATGACCCGCTATCTCGTATCTTATATAATTATTCATATTTCAGTCATATAAATTATTCCTTTATCAATAAATTTTTCCTCCCATCTTGACACTATGAGTATTTATAACCCAAATTATTCAATTACTTTTTATTAATAGAAACTCAGTACTACTTTACAATTTTATCTATTTAACCCGAGAAGTCTAGAACAGTGACTTTAGGCAATTATTTCATTATTGGTAACAGGCCAATTGGCATGCACATTAATCCTGTAAGGTTAGGTAATGTACAATTTAATTTTTATTAAATAGAAAATTTAATTATAATTAATTTCGGGACTCAATCGTTGCTCATTTACAATATTATTGAACTGCAATGTATAAACAAAAAAAAAACCTCTTTGAGAGTAGTAAAACCCTCTAGCGACCAAGACTACAGAACCAACTTAGTTCTTTCAGGATAACAAGACTTGAGACAGAAATAAGGATTGTAGTGATAAAGTGCTTCACCAGATTGCAGCCTGCACTTTATACCTCAGAAGAGGCGATAAAAGGCTAACATAAACAATAAACGAAGAAGAACAATAAAAGGATAGAGTTGTTGGCTACTGGATCTTACCTCAGAGGCAGCTTGTCTTTTACTGTCACGGTTCTAACTTATAGGAACCCCTCTTACATCATCGTTAGCGCTTCTTTCTCAGTATTACTGTCGCACCTAATAGCATAGCTATCCTTATTGTATGATACTACTAGCAGTATACTGCAGTGCACGCTGGATCAACACATCAACAGATCAACAGGACATGTTTTAAACACATGATGAGTACATAACCGAGTGCATCTCATTAAATGTATAGCACCAGAAATTCGTGTCAAAAACAAAAGGGCCAATCAGTGACAAACATTTACAAGACAGAATGCGTCTGAGATTTAATGAAGGAGAAAAATAATGATACTCATATTTACTTAATATATATTTTTTGATATATTTATTTATTTTTTGAGTCTAGTTGTATTTATCAATTATAATAAATTAGCCTTATCTAGCCACAACACTTTTCATTAATTAATTTTTGTCTGTAAAGTTTCGGCCAACCTGGCTATTTACAAGGACAATCTATTAATTAACACCTGTATTACAATATTTTTTTCAACAGTTATGAAATCATTCAACATCAGAAAATCTCAACTTTTAATTTCACAGCCTAGAAACGCTTTCTGAAATGGTTGCAAGCTATTATGCCCATCCAATAAAATATATTCATTGAATAAATCAAATGGTATCCATGTTAAGTCCCAACACTCTTTATTACATCAACAGTCCAACATTTCTGCCAATATGGCCATTCAAAAGAACAATCAAACAATCAAAGGCTTATTATACATTCTTTTGTAACAATCTTAACAAGAACATTACTAATAATTTAACATACCTTAAATATAAATTTACATCATACATCAAAATTTAAAAATATTTTACAAGCTAGTTAAGCAAAATAAATTTATAAAAAATATAGGTAAAATTTTATATTACTATTACCAATTAATTTTAAAATGAATTTTAATAATGGAATATATAAAAAATTAGACCAAAAAGCAATTTGAAATAAATTAATAATAAGCCTATAATTATTAATAGATCTAAGTGTATGGAAGGTTAAAAACAATTAGTTTATATCATAGTTGATAGTGTAAGTTGATATAAGAATAAAAGTTTTAAAAATTAATGAAGTTGTGGGAAAATAGGTAACTAGACATAAGCTTAGGCATATAATATTAATAGCTTATTTATAATTAATATGATTCCCTATTAATTGACATTTCATAGGATGATTTGACTTGTAATTAATGATCAAAACATTTTCAAATTTCGATGTGAGCTGTAAATTTTTATTTATTTTAAAATTGTATTTATGTTAAAATATTACCAATTATGTTGTTAAGATTGTTACAAATGAATATATAATTGTTAGATTTGCTGTTAATTGTTAGATTGTTCTTGATGATGACCGAATTGGCCGAAACGTTGGACTCTTGATATAATAAAGAGTGTTGAGATTTAACATGAATACCATTTCATTTATTTAAAAAATAAATACCAGTCTCAAGAAATTGAAAAGATTATATATAAAATGATATATTCTATAGGACACAGCAACTATAGCGTTTAATATCAACTATGTTATTTGCTAATTTGATTATATTAACTATATTAATTGAAAATTTGATTTAGTACTTTCAAACTAACTTATCAACACAATAATATATGTATTTTTTAATAATAATACTTTTATTTATTGATAGATATTACAATCTGCCACACAGTTGTGGGCAATAGGTAATAGTGATGAATGATCTCATACATACTAAAATAAAATAAAA
>NW_027111631.1:354945-377257 GCF_000696795.3 Halyomorpha halys
AAGAATAAACAAAATGAACATAATCAAACTATCTGTATGAAAAATAAATAAAATAACATAATGATAAAATAATATAGTCTCTAGTCACATTTACACTCCAATATACAATATTTACACAATCGACCTGAGGATTCCCACGTGTGAGGAGTAGAGCAGAGCTCAAAAGATCCCAGCCCATCCCTCTCGCCGCATCACTGGTACAATAATATTTGACCTATCAGAATAGGCATTATCATTAAGTCTCAGGATGCTACCAAATATCACCCTTTCGCCTTAAATCTGGATTAGATGGTAGGAAAGAATCTCCTCTAACCTTTCTGGCTCACCAATCATCGTCCATTTCACTCTTATATAAAATCCTCTCTGTACTTTTTTCCCCTGATTAAGGTTCCTACCGGTTCCCTTTAAGACCCCGTCCGGAATCGCCCGCAGTCCCTGCACCTTGACCTCAGGGGCATCGGTCCGGCCAGCAACTGCACTGTCTTATGGGACACATTATTGTATATCTTAATGACTCTCAGTAGATTCCTCTTCAGTCTTAGTACAGGTTACGGTTTCACGCTGGGGATACGTACCTACACTACGTTAACAAAGACTACTTATCTGGTCATGGATAGACCACCACTACTGCGTTGATCCCTAATTATCAGCAACAAAGGCGTGGTGATGCCTTCCAGGTAATCACTCATTCTGCAAGAAATAAATGGCAGATCACATCACGCGACCTTCATGGTATTTAGTAAGAGATAACAGGTTGATCTTAATTCATTAAACACTTCTATTCTTCTGACCTTGAATCAATTTTAACTCACCATGTGAAGCATAATTATGAACAAACTTTTGACACTTTATAAAATTTATAAGCAACATAACATAAATAGAGGTATTACAAACATGACTGGTTGACAGGTTAATAAATAGAATGTTGGCCTAAGTCGAACTTCTTAATCCTACTTATGTGTCAGCAAGAAATATTATCATGCTAAAGACGAGTCAGTCTAAACTGCTAAGTAACATTATTGTAAATTTATTCTCAGTATGAAAAAACTTTAATGGATTATTAACTCTACCAATCAAAAGACATATGATATGTATTTATAAATACACATATACACTCTTACTTCTCATTAAAAATATCTCCAGAGACAAGTGAAATAGGGTCGTTAGTTGAAAATACTTTATTCTTAAAAATTTGATAGCTAATTATGAATTATCTTGGATTTCATGTTATCACCTAATTGCTAATAACATACGAGCCATTTCGTAGAATGATTTATTACCCTAAACGACAATGAACTATCTCATAATCAGTTTTTTTGTCATAAGTGTACGAGTATGATGAAATTGTGAAATCGGTGTAAATATGAATTATAAAGAACCTTAGGAAAATACTGAGAAATTAAACTTGTTTAATACACTGTTAGTGATAACTAAGATGAGATTATTGGCAAATAAATTATTAAGCAACCAGAGACAAACTCTGTTCTTTTTTAAAACAGTCTCCTCCACGTTTCTCTTTCTACCTTATAGGTATGGACTCCCTGACCGAATATTGGTGTTTGTAAGTAGTATAAAGATTTAAGAATTATTTTTATAGATAATAAACGTCATTCAAGAGTTCACTTAAATGCAGATCAAATGGTAATGTTAACAAGAAATTAAAAGTCCAACAAGAGTCCTGCTCAACTCCTGATGCGTGTAAGATAGAGTGAGCTCGGGGATCCTCACGTCGAGGGTGTAAATATCGTATATAATGTATATGTAATTGGGTAGATGTGATTAGTACTGATTTTATTTTATTTTTTATTCCTACATTAGTTCCAAATTTTAATTATTATATTTTATTTATTATTAATTCATGTACTTAGATTGATTATGTTCATTTTATTTATTATTCGTTCACGTACATAATTTTATTATTTTCATTTTAATTACCTTTCTGTTTAGATACATATTACAGAATGTATTAATTTAAACGTATTTTTTTCATTTATTTTTATTTATTTTTTTTTTTTTATATGAATGTGATCATTTATTGCCTACTACTAGTACAAGAGGCCAAGAGGAGAAAAAAGGCAGTTATCTCAGCCCAATTTCTGATTACTTTAATGAAAACTATGTATAATTAATAGTCATAATTGATGAGTCTGCCTATAGTATAGGTAGAGGGAATAAAAAATGGCGGCTGTTTCAAAGCGATTAAAAAAACTAATTTTTCATTCTGAGCTCTATATCTTAAAAAGTAGGAACAACACAAGAAAACCTAAGAGAACGTCCATCATTTAAAGAACAGTAAATTTGCTAAAAATGAGCGCTAATAGAGTTATTTAGGTTAAATAGTTTTCGAGAAATAGCTTTTTAAAAATCAACATTTCATAAAAATGTTGTAAGGGACGTACTGTGCGTCTTATGGATCTAGAGATATATTTTTTCAAAAATCTAATATTTTATACGAACAACTAGAAATTAACATTTTCGGAGTTTATTTTGTCAAATATCATAAAAACTACTACTCCTACAAATATAAACTTAACTGACTATTTTGTAGTAAATTTAACTAGCTTTAATTTGAACGCTGGCAGACATCAGTACGTCAATGATTTCTGAAGGTTTTCATAAATAAAATTTATTGTCCGAAGAAGTATAAATCAATTTATTTTAGTAAATATGATGAAAACTACAATTCCCACGAAGGGAAAGGTCATAAACCTCTTTATAGTCTATTAAACTAGCTTTAATTTGAGTTATAATAGACATCTGTACGTCACATAGTTCCTAAGATATAGTTTTCTCAAAATAAATTAACTAACTACTAATCTTTCAGTAGATTTTCACAAAATTTTGCTTTTTAAAAAGCTATATCTCGAGAACTATTGGACGTAAATAGCTCATTTAGGGCTACTATTTCAGCAAATTTACTCTTATTTAAATAATGTTCTCTTAGATTTTCTAGTGTTGTTGATAGTTTTTAAGATATAGAGCTCCGAATGAAAAATCAATGTTTTTTTAAGTTTTTGAAATAGCCGCCATATTTTAATCCCCCTACCTATACTTGGCAGACTCATCAATTTTGACTAGTAATTATACATAGTTTTTATTGAAGTAATCAAAAATTTAGGTGAGATAAATGCCTTTTTTTTCTTCCCGGCTCTTGTACTATACTAATTATTGCCCAAGGTTGTGGCATATTTGAATATTTATGAATAAATAAAAAAAAATGAGCGAACGGTAATAAGATATTAAGGTAAATCTTGAACTTTTAGGCTAAAACCAAATAGATAAATGACACCAAGCACTGGGATCAGTTACCTCTCTGATAACCGTTCTATTGGAGTAGGCTTTGTTATAAACCGCAATAGAGACAGAAATCATCTGTGGCTAGAGCAGAGGATATCACGTCATCACACACGAGGTTCAATTAACTTACTTCAGACGCAGGCTAAAGCTTTAAAAATTAAATAAAAAAATAATAATTCAAAGAGATAAAAACAAAAATAATTCAATACAAAAATAGAAGGTATGATTTTAATTAATAAGAAAATTTTAGAGAAAATTAGTCTTTCAAGCACTAAGCTTAGTATGTTTTCCTCCTTGTAATATAATTATTATATCTTTTTCATATATATTTGATAGTCGTTAAACAATAAAATCTATGGGAATTTTTTTTTCAAATATAACGTCATGAAAAATACCTTTACCAGCGTAAACGAAAGGATAAAATTTGATAAATTGATCCTGAAATTTTTTCAAATTAATTCCCAACTTTCCTCCGAATTAAAAAAAGCTGTGTTCAAAATATAGTATATCGATAAAAATACTTTTGCTCAGGGTTGAATTCGGTAAAATTGAATAAGTATCAATTTACACAATTAGAAAAGTTTATAATAATAAGATTAATGGTATCAGGATTTATACTCGTAATATGGATTTGAACACAGACAGTAGCGAAACCCAATTTTTTTTAATGACTAAAACGTGAAATGGGAATGCAAATCATAGATTCTTAGGACTAAAAATTTGTATCTTACCCATGAATATAAATCATCCTAACCTCCGGTTGTGAGAGAAAAAAAATTCAGCATACGGATATAATATAGATTTATTAATACATGAAGTAATACAAAATATTATTTTGAACAAAAAGTTTATTGTAATTCCTTGTTCAAGAGAAGAAATCCAAAGTTTTATTCACAATGTAGTAATATCAAATTCAGCTACCTATCTCAATGCTGTATTAAAGTTGAGTTCTAACTTTCTATTCTGATGGGCTCGACCTATCTCTGGAATATATCTGAATGCGCCCTTTGAAGAGAAGTTCGGACTCGAACCATCGGGTAAAGCATTGAAGAACTTTGTAACAGACCTTATGTACGCTGAAGCATCATCCTCTAACATCGAGACCTTTGAACTTCAAGACACGCCCCAACTTGTATAAATAGCTAGAATGTTAAATACTCTGAAAACAACTTCAGAACTCGGAACAAAATCTTTATTTAAAACCATTTTTTTCTCTTCTCTACATTAACTCTTTTATTACTCTATATTAATATTATTATTAACAATACTATTAATTAACTATATTATACTCTATATTAACGTTTTCCTTTTTTTTTCATGTATATTGTTGGACCATTTTTAAGAAAGTTAAAAAACATCTTTTTTTCTTATCGATTGATTGACTGACGCCTAAAAATATATCCACCCTTCACTTCTTCTTTTTCCACATTTTTATCATTTATGATCTTATTCATTGACTTAACATAAAGAATTTATAATCTTCATATATTATAGAAAAAAAAAAGTCGTAAGCAACAGATTTTCAACCCCGTAACTTAATTTAGAGGAAGCTATAGATGTACGCAAAATCTTAAACAATACCTTAGAGGAAGAAAATTTGGCAGATATGTATAACAGGTGTGCAAAACCATAAAACCTTTAAAAGGTTCCTTTGGAAAGTGTGAAATTTTGACCGAAATTTACTCCCATATTTAAATTAATATCTGTTTAGAAAATTACCATATTTCACATTTGATCGAAATATGAAACTGGACAGTCCTAATGGGCTCACAAAAAAAATAAATATTGTTTCGATTTTCTCAGTCCATAACAGAGTCTTGTGACCTTCATCTATTGAAGGTAGAATTTATTTGAAACTTTCGCAAGTTTTTCTCAAAAAGTTAAACCTCTAATGAAATGGAGCAATTTTATTACGTATCCTCATAACAAAGACAAATTCATATGACATAAAAATAGTTTTATTTCGATTTTCGCAGGTCCATAGTAGAGATTTGTGACCTCTACCTATTAAAAGTAGAACTTATTTTGAAACTTTATCTAGTTCTTCTCAAAGCCTGAAATATCAAATGAAATTGAGTAAATTTATTATGAATTCTCATAACAAAGACAAATTCATATCAGACCATTTTTTTTGGTCGTTGTTTGGTACTGGCTTAGAAGTTAAAAAAATAAAATCTACGAACAATCGGTGCGGAAAAGGACAAAATTGTTCCAGAATCTGATGTCCTGTCATCAAAATTAAGGCATTGATTCGGGATTTTATTCATTGATGCAACATAATGGTAGCCATTTTGGTTTCCTCGGTCAGTTGAGGAAACTAAAATAATGAAGACGGATTCTAACAAGAAATTAAATTCTGTAACGTTTTAGATTTTTAGGTTTTCTGACCCGTTTGCGGAATCGTGAACAATTTTTTGCTGTTTTTAGTAATTTACGCAACCAGGACGCGTCATGTTAAAAAAGTACTAAACATGAATTCATCTGATTTGATTCGTCAAATCTGATATGTTATCAGTTTTCGTAATCACCCCATCTCATTGTTAATTCTAGAATTAAATGCTCTGGGGAAGAACTGAAAAAGGCTAGAAATAAACAATACTTTCAAAAGATAGACCTTATTTTAAAGATTAGGGATATGAACTTGTATACTGGGACACCTTTTACATACACATATCAGACATCCTAGGACCCACAAAAACCTTATTGCAAATTTTTTTTGGAGAAGCAATGTGAAAAATGAAAAGTAAAAGAAGAGATGGTGATACAAAAAAAAAATATGAGATGGGGAAATATACATACTCAGCTCGATTATAACTAAACTGAATACATATTAAAGAACCAAATGATAAATAAAGCAGATAAAAACAATAAACAGAAACCGACATGGAATCAATTAATACGCTAATGGAGTACTTAGCTTATTTTACATTAAAAAATAACTAAATACCCAAATGGTGAATTGAGGGTATGATGATGGCTGATTTAGCTTTAGCTCGAACATGCGTTGCGATTTAACCCCACTCAATCCCAACTGAACAGTATCAAAACAAACCCAACTTATTAAGCTTTCATGGTATTATTCCAACCCCATTTTTAAGTATTCTTGGTCTGTTTGGATTTTTTATTTTAAATTTAACGAATATTCTGGAATATTCTTCCTGGTTAAATACAATTTTCTTTTTTTTTTTTTGCCCGATGAAATCCCAAATGTTTTTAAATTTTTATTATTTGAAATTCATGTGTGGCTTAACAATTTTTTTCATTATCTTCTGTATACTCAGCTTGATGTCCGAGGAGTTGATGAATTCATAAAGACCTTAATTCCTATCAATTAATTATAACTTGGTAACCAGGAGGGCGCAGGAACACTCAAAGAGATTTTTTTTATGATATTAGTTGTCCAGTATCATATCATATCAGAAAAATAGCTTAAAATTTAGCTGTTTATGATGATTATGATTATGATGATAATACTATGATAAAAAGTTTACCACTCCCTGAAGGTACGTAGCCCTAATGTACATAGTATAATACATTATTTTTATATCTTAAATTTAAATTGACTTGGTACAGTCTGATTTGATTCGTTTAGTATTTTTTTTTATTTAAGTGTTTCGACCACTCGAGCCATTTACACTTGATTTAAAAATTAGATTACAATTGGCATGTTCAAACAGTTGAAATTACAAAGTGAGAAATTTACAATCACAATTACCATTACATATTAACAATTACAATTTGCACTTTACAAACTTATCACTGTTGTGGAGTCTTATCTGATCATTTCCTGTACACAAGAAGAGAATCGGTGAGACTCCAGAGCAACCCGGTAAGAATGTGCCCAACAGCGAGATCGCTTCAGCAGCAGCGGTGCATCCTCCCTCCTTCATGAGATGACAATGGGTGAGTCGAGTATGGCCTATCCAAAGACGGTCTATCGTTTAGTATTATGATTGCATAAAAAATTACAGCTCATTGCTTGAGTATTCTTGGTGATATATACCATTTTCTTGATTATTGTACCACGGAATCGGCAATATACATCATAAACCTGTGAGAAACGAAAATGAAGTTCATTTTCGGTTTTAGTGGTGTTCCAAAGAGCATAAAGATCAGCCAAAAATATTAAATAAAATTTCAAAAACTTCTAGACTTTTTATATAGATTGAAAATATCTATGATTACCTTTCTCACTTTTCCGTCATAATTAGAAATAGATACTTATTTACCCAGCTTATATATACAAGCCCTAAACACACTTGATAAAGTAGCGGGGTGAGTGAAAAAAGGCGGAAGAGAAGAAGGGATAATGAAGGCTCGAGGACCTGATGTATGTAGCTGTATATTGGTCCGGGGATTTATCGTTGTAGCTATTGCTACGCTTTGTTCTCATCTTCTATTTTTACATATGTCAATCTTATTGAAATTTATTAGAAATCGTTAAACTCATTAAGTTTGTTGCACTGCTTTATAAAATAAAAGAGAGATTAATAGATCAATTCATATTCAGATTGTTGTGTGTGTGTGTATATATATATATATACTATTATTATTATTATTTTGGCTATATAGACGTTGTAGATCATAGGGAACCAGCCTTCTCCACATCTGCCTATCTTAGGATGCTGTTCTTTCGTATCTGTCTCTCCATCTGGTTTTTGGTAGCTTACATATTCTCTTGCCTACTATTGTGGTATATATATGTGTGTGTATATGTGGGGTCACTATCACTCTGGCTAATGTGTGAAGCCGATCAATAGACAGCCGTTAAGAATTTGCAGAAGGGAATTCTAGGTCGTTTTAACGAATTAGTTCCTCCACCAAAAATTGATAATGTGAACCACTACAACTAAGGAAAGGTCATTAGTTCAGTACTTTATAAGGAAGCACTGTTTTTAGAAGCACGGTTTTACCAGGTCAATTTTTGAAGGTCATGCTCAACCACCAGATTTTTTATCTAATAAAGGGTAAACACTGTAAGAGGCTGGGTAGACCTCAGGAGGGCTCCATAGCCCACAGGGTTGACTCACGGCTAAAGTATAACAGAAAATAATTATCTGCCCAGGCAGATTCGAACCCGGGTCCATGAAGTTGCATTATGCCTTACCACCAGTACCGATACTACTACTTACTACTGTAAGTTACAACTTTTTAAACTAAATTATTTTGCTTGGGTGTTATGTTCTTATTAATCGTTAGTACCGAGGAATATGATTTAAATCGCTTCCGAACATGTTTTTTTTTTTTAATTTCAAAACAGATAAGCCATTACGACCTGCAATTCGACCAGAACACAGCGCGCTCCCTGACGATAGACCATGAACATTTCCTCCCGTCCATCAGACATCGACTAACTAGAGACATGAATCGAAGACCATTAGTGATGATGATGATGAATCTAGACACAGGAGCACTAATACTACTATAGCCTTCGCCGTTGTTGCTATTCAGAACTGTCTGCATTATCTCCTCGACAATGGCTATAGTTGGGATAGCGAGCTTCCTCAGATTAGCGGGTTCGACGGGTGACGGATGATGGGTAACTTCTGCGTTTCTGATAACGGATTACGAATAGTTTCTACGAAACGAGACAAAGGAGCACGATAATGGTACTAATACAGTCAATTGTTCAGTCTCATTGGTAGAGAATCTTATCAGTATATTCTTTTATTCCTGGAGTTCATAAGTGCATTAATAATGTTCTCATATTAATATTCTCAATTGATTTTGCAGGATGGTATATCTTCTTTCTCATATTTTCAGGCGATTAATTAAATCTATCAGACTAACATAACATTTCATTGTGATTTTTCGCTTTTTCGTTCTGGTACTGTATTTTCAGATAAATTGGTTATAGCTCACTAGTTTACCAATAGATGCTAGAGTGCGTAATTTGTTTTGATTTTTAAGTTCTTTGAAATTTGTTTATAGAGAAATCCGTGAAAGTATTTTTTTTTTCATTTTACTCCCTTTCTGACATATGGTGGGAGGGGAGTTAACCATCCTATTCTAACAAGAGTGTGATGGTCATATGTTTATTCTGTGACTACGAAATAATAGTCAACTTGCTATGGCCGGATTTGAACCGACTTCGTTGCAGTCAAGGGGTTGCCAAGTGACACTTTAACACTCTGACGTATTTCATGCATAGACATGAGATATTAAAAAATTATATTATTACATTATTATCATTATTATTATATAATTACATTATTTCAGTCACTCAATACACTTATTTGGGAATATCAGCAGGAAATCATCCATTCATAGGACAATCTTAGGCAACTGTTGGTTCTGAAAAAAAAAATCTAAAACAGCTACCCACTGTCTTTCAGATGCAGATCAAGTCTTTAGGGGTGCCAACAAAATTTTTAAAAAAACTCCTTAGAGGGTGTTATATTTTATTTAAGTTCATAATATTGTACAGGTAGCACCAAATACAGGAACCTCACTGTTTTATGTAACTCTTCGGTCACATAATATTATTTTATTTATGTTTAGACATTCTAGGCTAATTAGCAAGGAGCTGGAAAGCTCCATGAGTATTTGCAGCTGTGCAACAAACGTATTTTCTCTTATATTTCTTCAGTCCCGTCTGTAGTCTAGAACACAACATTGGAACGTTTAGCTGATCTCCAGTAGCTTTCTAATAGTCAACAAATGATGTTTAAAAGAAATTTAAGGTAAAAATTTGTTGTTATGATGATTACAGGCTTAGATATTTACTGGTGTGCAAAGTTAATTTATTAGCCATATGTAATTAACTTAAGTTATGTACTCATATGTAAACAAATTTCTCGTTTTTGGTTATGTTTTATTATGGTTATGGTAACCATTAATGTCACAAGAGTAGAATATAAAGAGAACATTTCTCAAGAGGGTGCATTTTTGACTAAGCCAGAAGACAACATGACCTAAATATAAATATAAACATTTAAAATTAAGTTAGTAAAAACCAAAATCTGAGAAGTTGGAATTAAATTTCAAACATATGTTCCATTAATTTAGAGATAGTTTAAAATTTATAAAGAACTAATTGATCTTACAAATCAATAAGGGTTGAAGATACATTTATCGATGCTTCCAAACTAAACCAAGAAATAGAAAAAAAATGGAAAATGCTGAGAGGAAGGAAGAAAGGAGACTGATAAAGACATGGCAGAGTCTGAGTGCTCGTTCGAATCGGACAACTGCCGCCTACTTAGCGTCTGCTCGCAAACCGTGACTGATGGCGTTAACCTCAGGGAGCTCGTCCTCGACAACTTGGACTGCAGCACCAAGAATTCCATCATCGAATTTCTCAAGGCCTACAAACTCGACATAACGGGAGTCGATAACGACACCTACACTGTCGACTTGACCAAATGGGACCGCAACAAGAGTGAACAGTTCGTACAGATGTTGAAGAATATAGGCGGAAAGATACCGGAAACACTAAAAGATGAGGAGGAGGAACCTGAGACTGTAATAACGGAAACAGCATATTCCGCAATTTCATCCAATGGATCTACAGAAGAGGGAAAAATAATCTTCGAAGAATCGAGGGCTAAGACAGAACCGGATATTCCTCGAATTGATAGGAGATTTCCGATTCAACCACACCCCGCTGAAGAACTAGACTTCGAGTATGTCAGGAATACAAAGCCATTTTCTCTCCAAACGAACCCCATATACCAGAAGGATGAACTCCTCAACATAAAGCCCATGTTGATGAGAGAAGATACCCATTCAACTATGGGGTCGGGGAATACTGGATTTCGTAAAATAAAACCAAGTCTCTTTTCTCGTAAGTGTGTTATTAACTGTCTATTATTCCCGTTTCAGCAACTTAAACGATTAAAAGTATGCCGGTTCATAAGAAAACACGTGACTAAAACCAAATCCAAAGAAGAAAAGATGAGGAAAGAAAAAGCATTTGCTATCTACACTTCGCTTCTTGAAGATGGATCCCGATTCGGTAGAGAATTTAGGAGAAGCCTGAACGAGCCGATGAGCTCGTGGCGTACAGTCGCGACCAACACCTGGTGTGACTGGAAACCACCAGGTGACGATTGGTCCCTCAACAGCGAAATTGCTAAGATCAACAGAGGAGTCAATGCCGTTTGCCAAGTGACGGAAATCGGGGTCAACACCCCGCAGATCATTAGTTCTGTGAAGGAACAAGAACCTCATCTCCGGGACATCCCCAAGGTATTCTCGGATCCAGAAGAAGAACCTATTATATGGTGCCCTTGTCAATTCATCACTAGCTCCTTTCTGTACAAGTGCATCTCTAAGTGCCTTAACTACATTTGCGATTGGGAGGATGGTCATACGGAACTGATAAAGCAGGATATTGCGAATCAAAAGGAGGAACTGAGAGAAGTCAGGTCAATGCTCGTTGGAGCTCTAGACCTGTTGGAGAAATCCCGAAAATCGAACAATGAAAAACGTAGTTTCGAAAACTGTTAAATAGAAAAATAAATAATATTACATTCCATTGAAATTATATTATTCCAATATAATTCGTCAGTCCTATTAAATACACATTACTACAGCACCTTGAGGGTTAATATCACCAATTATTTTTGATATTTCAATCAGAACGATATCGAAATTATAAACTCTTCAAACGGTACGCAATACGTTTTGAGATGTGCGTTTTTTCATATTATATCATTATATTTTACGTACTTGTCAAAACACTATCCTCATCATAGAAACACTTAGTAAACACTGTTTTATTAAAGAATTTGAAAGCTTATTTTTTTTTTGTTATTTTCAAATAGAATATGAAACATAACTAAGAACTAATCAATCAATTAAAGAGAGAAAACCTTAAAAATGAAATATATATGACAAACTGTATGCTATAAAAATTGTTCAAAAACTACGCATAAATGTTACAAATAAGTTGCACACAACACTTACCAAATTTATAATTCATTTTGGACAACACTGAATGGAAATCAATAATGGAGCTACCAGGAGCCCGATGATATGAAATATCACACCACGATCCATGCAGAGTGAGCAATTCCCATGAACCCTATGCTATAAAATTATGCATTGCACGTTATCCATCAAAGACCATTTCAAAGTACAAAATGAGTTAAATTACTTAGTTTTAATGTCGTTTTTACTCACTGAAATTTTAGCTTTCTAATCATTTATATTCATCGTAACTCTTTGAACGCAATCCAACCCTTTTTAGGTAAAACACAAAATATAAGATGAAATTAGAACTTTTATAATTTTCAAAACTTACTTAAAGCTTTTGTGAAAAATTAGTTATTGCCAGTATTGCAAGTTTTAACAACTTAATGAACACTATATGAAGGTTTATTGGATCATGCTCCACCACTTATCTCTCTAATTGCAATAAAGTTTATTGATGGAACTTTGTTTCAGGATGATCTGAACTTCGCTTATCCTGATTTTACATTCCCATATTTAAAATAAAATCAAAAATCAATAGACTTATTGAAATAACCAGATAAAAATACGAAACATTTGACAATTTTTCTGGATTCTTTTTTCTTGCGAATTTAATTTATTAATTAATTAATTTTTTTGATTTTAATCATACATATCCAACTATTAAATACAAATCCTTTAATCAATATCTGTGACATGATTATAAGAAAAATACATTTTTTTAAATATTATTATGTAAGTAGCGGACTTAGTGGAATACAACTTACTAGTGATTTCAGGTTGCAATATTATAATTTAAGCTACAAAGGACAAAGTTGTTTCTTTTGGGTCTAACAAGGTAGTGATGTGGGAAAAAAAAAAAAAACGAAAAATAGTGGTATCTTTGTGGATCCATTTTGTTTCTCAAATTAAATGGAATTTAATTTAATAAAATGTTGCTGATTAGGTGGTTTATTCACCAAAATTATTTCCTGGCATGTTAATTGAAAATGTTTTAGACGTGAATATCTGCTAAACAAAGCATTTACGGACATGGGGACTTCGTGGAGATGGGATAAACCCTTCAAAAAACGTTAGGTGGGTGTTCAAACACAGGATCTCTCAAATTGAGCTTATTCGCTCAGTTCAACATAACTTAATTCTCCACTGAATCATCTCACTATCAAAATAATTTTACATTGTTATAAGGTTTGCGTATATGTATTAAATTTCAACTTAATTGGATAGCTGGAAGTGAATTTAAATTCGATTGTAAAACGACTGAAACTGTGAAACTAAATAAATACGTGTAAATTCATCATAATTATAGCAACATATTTAATACTAATAAAAAATTCGCTTCGTGAATGAAATATTGACCGAACAATTTGGCTTATTGCTTATCAAGATTTGTTGGGACAATTGGTAGCCGAAAGCGACAATTGAGATGGGATTTGATTCGATTCTCATCTGGCCAGACAATTATCGGAAAAGTGAGCTGGAAAACCATCTGTCATTTCTTTTGTCTCTGTTCACAGATTTCCTCCACAAATCCCGGAAAAAAACTTTCTTCTGTATAAACTCGACTCGTTTCTACCTCTTTGTCTTCTCAACAACTTTATTCCGATCATAGCTAGTTTAAACAGATATGAGAATATTTCTGTTACACACATAAATACATTACTCTTTTGACATACTTAAATATTTAAATATAATTACTTACGGGCTTTATTGTATTTATTTATTTTTGTCATTAATCAGGCAGAACCTACTATTTTCGTTATTCAAATTACTTTCTCCAACTATCAACAGATAGACTTTTTTTCGAATGAATCAAATTTTAATAGGAAAAGTTTGTGAAAATAGAAATACAAAACTTTTCTTTTCTTGAAGGTTTTATAAAGAACGTTGTATAACGTTACAGTGGTAGATATATTTTATTTTTTACAAACTGTATATATCTAATGCACTCAAAATTAGGGTCATCGGCCTTAGGTCTGATTGAATAAACCAAGTGGACATATATGACTTATAACTAGCTTTGTATCAGTCATTTACCACTACTTAAGTGCTTGAACCAAGTATAACATTCGTGAACATCGTTTTAAGGCTATATATATTACACATGTTTATGTTTAAATTGTTATCAAACAACTTTCAAGTTTCAAAATTGATAATTTATTGGTTAATTAATTTAAGGCCGAAAATTCGTAGACATCTTGGCGAGAGTAACGTTCTTGAGATTTTTAATAGACACATATTTTTCATTCTGAAATGATCAATTCGCTTTTAGTAACAATATTGTATTTTTAAGCCATAAAATACTTTTTGAAATACAGTATACCAACATGCCCCTTTGGCTGTTTCCTCACCGCCGAATCACTCAGGTTCGAGGACAGTAACAAATCTGTTAATATTCATAAATGATGGCTGTTCTAAGTCATGCAGCAGAGGAGGATCTATTTTGCATTCCATGAAGTAGAGCGCTCATAAACAAAATCTTCATATTTGACGTCTAGGAAAACTGAAGCGATTCCCGATTAGCGCTCACGGAGTAGGATTATCACTAATGCACTCGGTTATTGTAAATTAGTGCACAACCTCCAGTAGGTTGACTCTCACTTGCATTGGCTCCCATTGACTTGATATACAGAGGGTCGCTGTTTGGCTAAATACCTCTCCGTTCTGCACTCAAAACACTGCGTAAATGGGCATCGTGACACCAAATGTCGAACTCCGCTATAATCTTCTCGACCTCAATCCCAACATTCTCATGCCTCTGTTCCTCAAACCTCATCCATTTCCCAAAAGCCTAATCATCAGATACCCTATATCCTCCCTCCTAATGTGACTGATCTCACAAATCTCCTCACCTCTTTCCTAATTTTTTCTTCAGAATTTAGATCCCTTATCACTCCACTCATCTCCTTAATTACAAATCTAGTACCTAATCGTATTCCTCTGCCAAGAAACCCTTAAATGGCACCATTGAAGTCTCTTGCTGTTCTCCTTTGGAATATGAATGGTGTTCGAAACCACGTTAACGAACTAACGGTCTTATTACACGACAAAAATATTGACGTAGCTCTAATAACTGAAACTCGACTTACCAACAGACGACTAATGAACATACCTCAGTACCAAATTTATCGAACGGACCATCCTGACGGAACAGCACATGGTGGCACTGCTGTCATTATCCATCGATCCCTTTCACATCACTTAGTCCTTCTACAAGCTCAAAATTTCCTACAAACCACGATATCGTTACTACGATATACCAAAATAGCCGTATCGATCCAAACTTCTCCCCCATAACAATAGTAGCCATCCCATCGGGAATTTCCACTTCCAAAATCAAAAATCAATTCCTTCCTTGATTCCCTTGGACACCATTTCCTTCTAGGTGCAGACCTCAACGCAAAAAATCAAAAATGGGGAGCTAGAACCACCAATTCCCGTGGAAGATCACTCCTGTCTGCAATCAACTCCCTTCGTTGCAACATTCTTTGTCCCAATTCTCCTACATACTGGCCAACCGATCCTAACCGTAACCCTGAACTCCTAGACTTCTTTATACACAAAGGCTTAGGCCCTCTAAACACTTCCCTTTCACGCCTCGATAACCTATCTTCAGGCCATAGCCCACTAATCCTAACTATCTCCATATCCCCAATTCCTGTATTATCGCCACCCTCATTCATAAGGGGCCCAGTGATCTGGAATTCCTTTCGCCGAATCTTAAAAGACCAAATCGATCATAAAGTTTCCCTAAAAACCCCTTAAAACCCAGATGACGCAGTCCATTCATTTACAAACCTTATCCAACGAGCTGTCTGGTATGGCTCCTCACCCTATAATCTCCCCAATGAACGCAAGACAAATCCTCTACCACATCTCAAAGACCTCATTCAAAGCAAGCACCAGTACAGAAAATTATGGCAACGCACTAGACATCCTTCTGATCGTCGCTCATAGAGCCACTACTGTAAACTAGTTACGAGAGAATTGTCCGAACATCGATCCGAGTCCTTCAATTCCTACCTCTCTTCCTTTTCTAGTCACGACAATTCCCTCTGTAACATGACGAAAAGAATCCTAAAATCCAAACATATTTCCCATCCCCTCCGACGAAATGATAGCACATGGGCAGCATCTGACGAAGATAAAGCCGTAGAAGTGCCATTCACCTTTTTCACACATTCATTTCTCATCCTGAACTGAATTGAAACATTTATCATACTGACCTAATTGAAACAATTGAAGAATACCTATCGTTACCAATCCCACTTTCCTAACCTCATAGAGCAGTCACCCCTTCTGAGGATAAATATCAACTAAGGATGCTACGTCCTCGTAAATCTCCAGGGTATGATCTTCTGACTCCTCAAATTCTTCGCCAACTTCCTCCCAATGTTATAATATTCCTTACATATCTCTATAATTGTATCCTAAGAACAACCCACTTTCCTGTCCTTTGGAAACATTCTATTATAATTTTCTTTCTAAAACCAGGAAAACCTCCTAATAATCCTGCTTCCTATAGACCAAGCAGCTTACTTCCAATCCTCTAAAAAATTTTTGAAAAACTAAAACGTATTCTATCCATAGTTGAATCAAAGAGTTTTCCCGCACATCAATTTGGATTCCGCAATAGGCCCTCCACAGTTCAACAACGCCTCAGAGTCGTTGACTGCATCTCTTCAGCTCTTGAAAAGAAACAATATTGCTCGGGTGCGTTTCTGGATATAGCGCAAGCTTTTGACCGGGTATGGCATGCCGGATTACTTTGCAAGGTCAAATCCATATTAAACCGAACCTTATACCTTATCCTCCGCTCCTACCTCTCAGATCATTCCTTTCGAGGTCACAGTGGTTCCAAGTATTCAAATATCTACCCCATCGAGGCAGGAGTTCCCTAAGGCAGTATCCTGGGTCCTGTCCTCTACATCCTGCTGATATTTCCATCACTCCAGACACGTTCTTGGCAACATTTGCCGATGATACAGCTATCCTATCCTCCCATCCCAATGCTGTAACAGCCTCATCCCATCTCCAATCACAACTCACCCGGATTGAGCAATGGTGCAACCAATGGTGGATAAAAGTCAATGGATCGAAATGCACCCGTGTGACTTTCACTCCCCGCCGCAGCTTCTGTCTACCTGTTACTCTTAATAATATTCCTCTACCCAGCTCCGACACAGTGCCATTGAATTCATTTTAGACAAAAGACTCACCTAGAACCAACATACTAGACAAAATACAAGAACTCAACAGACGATTCAGCCAACTATACCGACTGCTCACACTCGGACCTCTCATCTCTCACAAGAAAACAAACAACTAATTTATATGATTATACTCCAACCTATCTGGACTTTGGGGAACAGCTAAACCGTCGAACACCAAACGTATCCAATATTTTCAATCCAAAATCCTTAGAACCATAGTTAATGCACCCTATTACGTTTCCAACAGAACACTACACCATGACTTACATATCCCTTTTTTCCTTGACCTCACACCAACCAAATTCTAAAAATTCCATATAAACCTTTCCAACCAGCCTAATCCTTTCGTTCAAACCTTATCTAGTTCCACCCATCCCCCCTAGTTACAGCCCACCTAAAAGGTTGAAACAGCAGTGGCCAAGAGACTTATTGTAAATAAAACGGACAATTGGAGTTCTGGCAATGGTCAGATTCTCCACTCAAGTTGAGTGTTTGCGGCTTTAGCGCACTTGCTCAGTCTCCACTGGCTCACGACCAGAGATGTGATGAGAGGAATGCGCTGGGATCTTTTGAGCTCTGCTCTACCCCACACACGTGGCGGATATATTGGGCTCAGGGGTCCTCAGGTCGATTGTGTAAATATTGTATATAAGAGTGTAAATGTGACTAGAGATTATATTATTTTATCATTTATTTTTTTCATACATATAGTCTGATTATGTTCATTCTTCTGTTTGTATATTTTTTTTTCATTCATTTTTTTTATTTTAGTATGAATGTGATCATTCATCACTATTACCTATTGCCCACAACTGTGTGGTAGATTGTAATATCTATCAGTAAATAAAAAGTATTTTTAATAAAAAAAAGTTGTACTCCATTGCGGCCAAAAACCCATCCAGCCGCACACTACATTATTGAATGTTTCCCTGAACAACTTCATCTTCTTCTTCGTTATCCTGTTGAACGGCACTAAGAGTTCTCTAGCGCACTGCCCGCAAGATTGGCTCGGTTTCCTTGTTTTCCAAAGCATTTGAAGTATATTTTCTTCTGTGGAAATGCTTTTTTTAGTCTCTCCTTCACCGCGTTCCACCTTAACTTCCTTAGTCCAAGATGCTTCGTTTTATCCTGTGCACCCTTGAAGCCTCCAGCGAATACGCATCCTCACTATCTAGAAGGTTTTTGGATGCTTTCGTCAGGGTCCTCGCCATCAATCTATTGTTGGCTATCTATCTACTATGGGTATATATTACCTCCTTTTATGAAATGATTTAGCTCATCTATTTCACCAGCGTACCTCTCTAGGTCAGACACTCCTTTTCTCAGATCCTGAGCTGTTTCCGTACGGATTTTTATCTAGTGCATTAGCGTGAGCCTCTGTCATTGTAGCTTCTAGTAAGGGCAGGAACTCTTCAGCTAACGTGGGGGCTTTGTTCTCTACAGGTGATTTTAGTTCTTACGACCATATTATTCTATTACTTGTCATTTAAAAAAAAAAAAAAAAAAAAAAAAAAGAAGCAAAAACAAAGTCTTAGCTCAAAGGGTAGAAAAAACAATTCGATTCTCAAATCTTCAACCTTGCGAGAAGTTCCGGTTTTCAGCACCAATTATATCGATAAGAATTTAAAAAACGAAACTAAAGAAAAAGGAAAAGGAGGTGCAATATAGAACTCTGGATAGCAACTTGAATACTGTTTTTATTGTCAGAGGAATCCCAATATATGTTCTTACAGTAGCAGTGGGGTGGGGGGAAATATAACAGTATGAAACTCAAACAGCTGATATGACACCGCAATCCATCAGCTGAAATGGTACACTGCCAGCTAACCGAAACTTATATTAATACATCCACACATCCATATCCATATACATCTTTGGAAGATTAAACACTACCAGAGCTATAATAATGATTACAGACAAGTGGCCTGGTAATTATACAGAGGACACTGACGCGGTTTGGGTAAACAGCCCCATGATGGATCGAGCAGGCCCTGATTAAAATTTGTTTTCGATTCTTCATTGCCCTTCAATCTTCCTCCTCCTTTCCCTCCTTTCCTTGGTACATTCTCCTCCGTGATCCGCATCCATTTGATACTAGATTGTTTATGACTTGAGTTTCAAAACAACCCAATCCTTCTTCGGCTTTTTATGAATGTGTTCGCTGATAACGACTTAAAATTTTCACCAATTGCAGAAAAAGTATTTCGGTGAGAACTACACTGTGATCTTTTTTCTCTTTTCAAGTTCTATTTATTTATTTTTTAAATAATTTAAATTTAAAACAGTCCCGTTAGAAGAATGATTTCCGTGATGTTGAACGTATAAATCAACCGAAGTGTAACAATTTTAATGAAACGTTTCATTTCTAGAACTAAGAATTAAAATAAAGTTCTTTTAAAAGTATAGTTATTACAATTACACTGCTGCATAAACCTAACCTTAATTCACACTAAAATTTATTTTCTGAATATTTAAGATGAAGGATTATCTAATATGTTTCATAATTTTATCCCAATATATCCTTCATTATACAGGATGTCTCAGGGTTGTGTTCAAACTGAAAATATAAATGAGCATCTCAAACAAGATATTTATTATAAAGAAACTAATATGTTTTCTAACAAGGTCACGAAGAAAGATAATTGAAACTTGGAAAACAATTACACAAATCAACTGCCGTTCAAGGGAATCGCTTTAAAGAAAATGTAGTATGAATCTTAACGTATAAATTTCGTATGGTAGTTGGAATATATATTAATTTGTTTATTATGGCCTATATAACTCATAACATTAAAAATCTTGAGACGATCTCCTAAACAATGCTTATACAGATATATCTTCATAGCCAAATTTTCTTTACTTTGATACCCTTCAGTCATAATTTCTGTTAGGACCCTGCTACACCCTGTATATGAATACTAAAAGAGAAACAATTCAATTCATTTATTTTTTTTAATTTTAAAAATTGTTTCAGATAGATTATTTTTTATTTCTTTATTTATTGCTATTACAACTGTACATTATAATACATTTAGTAAATTTGATCTCAGTCAAAATGGAGTGATACAGGCGTGTCGAGAAACTACCCATTTACCGAGCTTTACATTAGCAAGTCTCGTTGCCATCTTCTTTTATGGCTCCTTGGAGGATTGTCAGGAATGGAAGAGGAAACAAGGTTCAAAACCCACTAGGATTTGGGAGGTTAGGGAGTTTATAATGGAAGGAATGATATCTGGTTCGGGCTGGATCGGTTACATATGGAATATTAAGGCCTTTATATATGATTTTATTTGTGACAAAGTAACGAGCACTGAGAATTTTACGAAGGATCTGGGATTGTAACGATTAGATACGAGAGGAATTCGAAGGTTTAGTGGAGCCCTAAAGCTCAACTCCGTAGTTATTAGTATAAATTAGTCTTTCGTTATGAATTGGGCGTTTTGATCATTTGTCCAGTAAGTGCTGTAATAGTTGAAATAGACGTGCAGTTTCTTCTTCGTCTTTTCAGTCGTGTGAGGATTCTAGAATATTCGTTTGTCCACATGTAGTTCAAGGTAGTGGATCTGTTCGACAGGGGTTGCAGATAGATTTTTAGGTAGCGGATTTCATCATCGCTTTATAATCATAAAATCAAAGTAGAAGCAAAACTAGGTAAGACGGCACAAAAGTTCAATCCCATATGTAAAGAATAATTAATTTCAAGTTGAACTTGAAAAGTATAAATATTTAGGAAAGTGTGAGATTGGTTTTCCCCTTTACAGTCTACCTACACGTTTTCCATAAAAAAAATATCGAATACCTCAACAGATTTAGAGATTGTTAGATGGATTCAAATGAATCTTTTGAATAAGTGTAAATGTTTATCAAGGATCAATAAATGTTAGGATATAGCAGAGGCACTGTAGTCTGACGATATAACAGATCAGATGTATACATAGCTTTCAGCCGACTGCTACTGACATCTCCAACAAGATCTACTGGACCCTCTCACCACGGGAACTGATTGCGCCCTTGTTGTAGATCTATAATCAAGCAAAGAGCAAGGTATATGCCCTGAAGAGGGTTATAACAGTGAATATTAAATTGCATTCATAGTAAACACACTCTCGATACTGAAGTTGCTCTTGATTGAAATGAAGCCAATATTAAACCGGTATCGGAGTGATTTAAAAAAAAAATATTATTAACTTTTTATTATTTCTATATAAAATATAATTACATCAAAAATTTAATTATTTAATAAATTTCTGACCAGATAGTACTTAATACTGAATAACAAACTTGCAATTTATTATAATTTAAAAAAGCTATATTATTTTGCTTTGCTACACTAAATGTTATATTGTAAAATAAGTTACAATAATTTTTAAATTTTGTAACTTATACATCTATTTATTAATATAATTTATACTGTCAACTCGTGACCTTGGTTGAACAAGTTTCTAACTGCTATAACAATAATTATGAAAAATAGAGCTTCAAAGTTACGATTTCCTATTAAAAGTTTTCCCTAGGTAAAACTATTCCACAATAGCATTTCATATTTACTAATGAATCATTTCACACTACAAGTTCCTTAATTAAGTAATCAGGGCACACCAGAAAGGAAAATTATGTTCCACGTTTCTGATCTATTATTAATGCTGAGTAAAACATATAACAGCAACTTCTACGAAATTAGTTTTATTGTAATTTGCGGAGGCAACTACTAATAGACTAAATTCAGTCCATATAATACACGGCTTTCAACAGGAGCTTTTAGAATCATGGACGTAACGTTGGACGCCAAATATGTGAGAAAAGTTTGAAAGAGGGAGGAAAGGAGGGAGACGGGGGGAGAGAGAGAGAGAGAGAGAGAGAGAGAGAGAGAGAGAGAGAGAGAGAGA
>NW_027111631.1:377522-393363 GCF_000696795.3 Halyomorpha halys
GAGAGAGAGAGAGAGAGAGAGAGAGAGAGAGAGAGAGAGAATTCACTGTCAACGAAAACAAATAATCACTCAGTAAAAGTAGCTTTAGTTGTTACGAATTTTCTCTTGTAAGAGATAAAAAATAATCTGCTCGATTGCTTTATATCATTAAAATAATGAATCATTGAAGTATTCTTAATAAGAGAAAGGAAAATGTGAACATGCACTATTGTTGATACAAATAAAAAATAAAGATAAAAAATATTTATAATAAAGAAAATATAAAAGATAAAGAAACTACAAAAAAAGATAAATGATAAAACGAGAAAAAACTTCTTTAATAGATAAAAATATACTAAAACAATAAAACTAAAATTTAATAAGAAAATTATTGAACCTTAAAAGATACTGGTTATTTATAGAATTTACAAAATAAAATGAATATACAGAGCTCTGATTAACACAGGAACATTAATAAATAAAAATGGTAGATATTATTGGTGATTGCAAGTGAGTATTGGTTTTAGTTAATGTTGAGGTTAGTTAATTACTATTGATATTATAATATGCGCTATAGAAACAGAAGGATATCTCTGAAGAAAAGGTGAGATACTTGCATAGGTGAGAATGTGTAGATATGAAAGATAGATGCAGGTACGTGAACTTAATGAAATTGATGAGAGATCGTATAGATAGCAGTGAAACAGGCAAACATAGTTGGAAAACATTGGTAAAGAAAGAATAAAATTTAATCTTAACACACTTTAACTAGGTAAGATAGACACTGCTAGCTCTAATCCAAAGAGGTTGCCACTGTAGTGGATAGGAATCACCTCTGCTAGCAAAAACGATTTAAAGATTCTCACACTATTGAAATAAATTTACAGAATGCATGATTTAAGGTGATCAGGAGTAAAATGGATGGGAAAATACCTGCATTTTCCCATCCATTTTACTCCTAAGCGTTAAGATGGGTTTGGAATTTATCAAATTGAAGTAACGAAACAAAAAGTGAACATGAGTGGAAGGGGTGCGGTCAGTGACTGGTTGCACCACCGGCCATCTTCTATATTCTCCTCATACTGAATCTCAATAAACACCTCACAATGAATGTAAACGTTTAAATTCGACTGGAGAAATATAAGATAGTAACTGTGCTTTTTTTAACTTACAATTCTAAATTATTTATCATAAAAAGAAATAAGTATAGCTTAATCGCACTTTCTTCCAAATTTATACTTTATTAACCCTGTAATATTAGATCTACCTAATTAACTTCTAATGATATTATATACGTCATGTCAAGTTGATACTTTTTCCAGACATTATATTTCTAAGCCATGACACATTATCATTGAATTATCAAAAAACACAACTGACAAACAGACGTATAACTGTAAAAAATATGAATAATACAACAAGGAAAAGAAATAACAAGAGGAATAAAAGCTGTAATCCTTTTAGAGGAAAATGGTGTGGTTTCAAAAATGACATTAGATTCAACATCTGTCACCCTTAAAAAAATAATAAACAAATAAAAGAATTATCACCGTTTTGTATTAAAAATATATTTTGGAATCATTGTTATTTAAACAATTCAGTTGTTACTTGAATTTATGATGCTTGAGATAATAAAATAAATAAACATATGTTTTATTATTTCCTTTTAAATGTGATCATAATCAATCATAATAATCAACATAGGTAATTAAATTTATTTAAATTTTGAAAAAAAAAGCTTTTTTAACGTAGTTGGGTATGTAATATAACTTTTGTCTATTTTTTACAATTATTTATTCGATTTCATTATTGTTATTAGATATGTTATTACTTGACAAGTTACATCAATTCTCTAAATTATTCTACTTATGTAATTAGAAGGAACTGGATTTAGCTTGTGTATTCTTCTAATATTTTTGCCGAAGTCTTATGTCGTCATCGTAATTATAACAGTTTACTAAAAATAACAGCAGCTTTTTTCTTTTTTTTTTTGAAAAGTTTTCTAGATAAGCTCAAAATCTCTCTCTCTCTCTCTCTCTCTCTCTCTCTCTCTCTCTCCCTCTCTCCCTCCTCCCCTCTCCCTCCAATCGTTTGCCTATTGCCTTGAGACCACTCGATTAATTTATGTATATTAAAAAAATCTCTATAATCTGTTGGGTTTTTTAACAAAAGTGTTTTACTATTCATAGTAAAACAGACAGTAGTCTGTAATTCCTTCTTTAATACGTATAATATGATATATAAAATAAATGTAAACAGTGTACGATAAATTAATTAATTACTAAATTATCAGTAAGCTAACAAAAGCCGCACACGCCAGATCATTATTCACTGACTCCGATCCGTACGTTATACAGAAGCGGACTGACATTTATCCCGCCGAGTAGGAAATGTATTAAAATGTATTCAGCGCCATTAATCAGCGATATCCCTTGCGACAGGCAGAGACAATATCTGTCCGTTTTGTCAGGTCTACCCCTCTCCCCCTTCCCTCACACAATTCGGCCCATATGGGCTCAATTAATTTCCTCTCCTTATCGCACTCTTTCCATGATTGCTTTCGATCCATGATAATTTTATTTTGAATGTAAGGTATATGTGGAGTTGATATATAGGTATAAACTGTTTAATAATAAAAATAATTTGTGAAGGAGATGGTCAGGGCTGCTGTCAAGAAAAAAAAAATATAGCTTTTAACTATTTATTTGCTGATATTTCGACCCATTCGGTAAGTCTTTATCTAAGATAAAAATAAAAAAATTCAAAGAAAGTAGATTTAATGTAAGAGTGAAAAAGTGATGCAAAAAATACGTAAAGGCGTTTACAAACTAAGTAAATTACGAGGTTAAAGACAAAGACAAACATTGTGAAGAGTAGTGAACTGATAAATTAGAGTTAATATAATTAAAAACAATTATTAAATTATTTTACTAAGGAGACATAATAAATAACAAATTAGTTAATAATGTTAAGAAAATTGTGAATGCTATCACAAAGAATGAAAGAAACAGGAACTGACATGTAAATTAGTAATACAAAATAAATAAAAATATACTGAAGAAAGAAGCTTCTTCAGAAAAGATGAGATTAGATGAGATAGGCAGAGTGAAGGGAATGAATGAAATTTGAAGTTAAAAAATCAGTATTTTGTAAATTAAACTAAGTTTTAAGGATAAATAAAAAGACTAGAAAACAATCAGGAAATGTCATCAAAATATAAATATAAGGAAGAGTAACAAGAAATATAATAAATTGAAAATACTCAATATGATAAGTATAGATGTAAACAAGGAACTTACAGTTACAAAATGCAAACAACAGTGGAGAGAGATAGAGGAAGTACAAAAGTAGGATTGATTAAAAATATATTTTTTAAATAAATCTTGAGTCCATCATTTAAATAGATAAAAATAGAGTAAGTTATTATGTTGAAATAATATAAAAATAAAAATTTAAAAAGATGAGGTATAGTTTGTGTTACACCTCCATCTTTAATCATTTTAACCAAATACTAACCCCAAGAACTTTCATAGACTGAGATTCCGTTTTAAACATCATAATAAAAAAGACTGAATATGTTTCGTTTACTTTTCATTTCCATTTTATGGTTTTAAATCAACGATTCATATACCGAAACATTAATTCTAGTAGAGAATCCTCCTTCAGAATCTCTTTTCCGGGCTATGAACCCCGAACGCGGAACATTTTCAACAGCTTATATCCCGAGGAGTAGAGTAGACTTGGACTCAAAGTTAGATTAATGACGAGCATGTAAGTTTAGAGAGTTAAAACTTTTTAATTGCGCGTTACTCGATGATGAATGATGACAATGTTGATAAGGGCGGAACCTTATTATCTCAAAGTTGAACGAAAGTCCCTCTTGAGGCGGGACAATACTTCCTAAATTAGAAGATCCTGCTGGATATTAATGACTGGTGACAATCTGAGAAAATGGACCAGAAAAGCATCGGCAAAAACAGCAGTAAATTTTAATATTCCACTTTCGATGAAGCAACTTCCTAAAAGGAATTCTTAAACTTCACCATCTTAGATAAAATAAAATAATTTTATGAGATACATTAACGGATATGTGATTCGATAGTTCAAGATTTATCTTTAAAAAAAAAATTTAATTATAATTTTTCAACATCGACTAGCATTACGATGGGAACTATTGCATTTTGATTAGAAAATGAAAAATGAAATCAATAGTCTGGTAAACATTTTACCTGGCCCATTAGGGAAGGTCAGTTAGTCTGAATTGTTTCAATAGTGAACCTTCATCAAATGTTTCTGCCAAATATATTATGATTAAACCACCCAAGTAAAACATTTTTTTGTATTTTATGAAAAATTTTAATTAAGGGTTTTTTAGGAAGTAAAAATGACATATGTTTCACAGCTGCAGTACTTTCAAGTACCTGGGAGGAGTTTTGACGGAGAACAATAATTTAGTAGTAAATAAGTAAATAAAAGTAGAAATTAAAAGCAGAATGGTAGCAAGAACCAGATGTTTCTATGCCAGGCAAAAAGCTCTCCGATACAAAAGTCTTTTATAATAAGTCTTGATATTCTTTTTTCGCGCTTTAAGAAATCCTTGATACATGAATCTTCTAATCGGCCCGAAATCCAATAAACACACGGAAAAAGGGCTTAGGACCGTTTAAGTGCAAAAAATGATAAAATTTGACCTTTTAAAACAAATTAGAACCGAAAATATAAAATTTATATTTTCTTTATTTGAAATTAATTTTTATCCCATATAAAAACAGAGAGCAGAGACCTTTAGTTTTTGTAATTTTGTATACACTATAACTCATTTAATACGATCAATAATACTTTGTTCTTATTCTGCACTGAAAAAACAAATCAACTGATACATAACAACCATTAAACACTAACTACTAAGGCAAATAACATCTAATTCCCGACATGCGATAATATAAAAAAATTTTCTATAAACTATTTTTTTTTCTCGGTTCCCATGCCGAATTGGAATGAACCTCGGAATTGTGTCTAATATTTTTTGACAGAGATGACCAGAAAAAGTTTCATTAAAAATCTATTATCCCGTAGCGTAGTCTCAACTAGCCATACTGACCAAAATATTATGAACCCGTAGGGTGTTGGTACCTAAATAACCCACTTCATTTTCTGCTGGAAAATTATTCGATTTTCTCCGCCATTGCTCATATTGGCAAGCACCGTACTTATATCAAATAATGAAACATTGTATAAATTAAGATTTCTGTATGAACTCTCGGACTGTAAAGCTATCTCTCGGTTGGAACTGCGTCACCCCGCGTAACCCCATTAGTATCAGATTTGCCGTTAAATTAAGTGAAACAAAAATTAATAAACTAGTTGAAATTTTAAAAAAAGTTACACCTGAAAATGTTATGATGACAATTATCATACTCTTTTATAACATAACTGGAAAACGTCGAAGGTCGAATAATCAAAATTATTCAACCCTTTATTTTTGAACGAAATTTTAAATTATAGTGGGACTTATGAACGTGATAAGGTTGTGATCGGAAGATAGGACGGTTAACGTTCTCCTATAAACGAAGAAAATACAGGTAACACACCGAGCGATTCGAATTCAGAGAAGTGAAATTTTTACTGGAATCCATAAATGCAATTCACAAGGGCTCAATTATCGATAGAATAAGTAAAAGATTTCACAACCTTAATTTTTTGCCGATTCAGTGAGTATTTTTTACAAACCATATAAATAGGAAACCACATTTTAATAACAATGTTACAACACGAAAAGGCCCCTCACCTCCGGACTTAAAACAGCTTTTTTTTAGAATGGATAGCTCATATATGATCTTAAACATAACAGGTAACCTTAAAATACCAAAGGTAGTAAAAGGTAAGACACAACACGAATTAATTTTCTTTTTCACAGAAATGCACTTACTAATTAATTTTTATTTCTTTTTTAGAGGGTTCGGAAAAAAAAATAACAATGTCCCATTTCTTCTATTAATTTTTAGATACTAAACCACTAATTAATAATCTGAAATATTTTTCCCTAAAGACTTGTAAATTTTCCCAGATTTTACTAGAATAAAAGGACGTAAATTTGAACATTTTCTTTTTTTTTTTTTTTTCAAAAACTTGTAAATGGTTTCCAACAACATACTCCCAATTTCATCTTCTTGAATATTTTCAGAGGGATATAAATGAGCTTGTGACTCCAGACATAGTAATGTTTAGAAAACCGTAATGGAAATAATGGTTAATTTTGTCATTTTATAGAGCTTTTATTGCATTTTGGGAAAGCTCTGAAGTTATTAATAGCATTTAAATGTGCACAATAGCGGTGCACTTTTCAACAATTTTTGTTGCCTTTTCTCGGTTTAAGTTTTCATAAAAATTGTCTGATTCATTTTAATAATCAAATAATTTACGAAAACCTAAATTTTAAATCAAATTATGTTTTTCAGCCTTTTTGTTTTAAGGATGACAGTGTGTATTCCTTTTTAATGTACGTAGACAATGTGTGTTAGCCCGTGAAATATAACTGTCTTTTACAAGATATAAAAACAAAGCGGACGGACGCAAAAAGCAAACAGAGCTGAAATTACTCTGTTAATTTTCTTCACCTTTCAGTTCCGGAGATCTAATTGCGACCCCTGGCGGGACAGAAGGACAATCGGCGTTTAATTAGCATTCGCCCATTACCATCAACAGCTTTGTCGGCATCGTCCAAATTAGTTCCACGAATTATCACCAGGGCCACTCTGCTATTCATTTAATTCGAATTTGTCCTCTTACAATCGAGTGTCAGTAATGAGCTATCATGAATTTCGATTTGCTCTAATGAGGCCGTATCATCCACTGTTAATTTCTATTAAGACAAATTAAAAAAAAAAAAAAATGTGTTACGTATATGCTTCAACAAAACTATTAGTTAAATTGAGTTATCATATGTTATTTTTTTTCATGAATAATTGAGCAATTTTATAAATTCATACTTAGACCGGCACTACTTTATAGAGCACCTTTGTTTATACATTTGTCGCAATCGAAGATTAAGTGTTTATAATAATTTTAGGATGAGATGCTCATATAAATTCTTAAAAGGTCTTCTCTACAGAAGAAGACAATCAAAATTTATGATGACCTAAAAATATTGAAAATAAAAGAAATGGTCGACCCAAAACACGCAAATTTCTTCGAAAGCATCATTAGCCATAGATGCTTATTTACTAAATTGCCTAATTTACTTTTAATTTTAATTTTTAAAATATTCAGATCCAGTGTAAACTCCATCACCCGATGAGTAATAATTATATTACACATACTTAAACTATATTGATAAAAAAATCACAGCAAATCCTTAAAATTTAATTAGATTATAACAGATAGAGATCAAATAAGCATTGACACAGCATACCAAAAGAAGAAATACAGGGTAAAAAAACATGAAGACATTAGAAAAATTATTGAGAGACTCTAAAACAAAGCTATCCTGCAATAAATAACTGATCTATCAATGTTTAGCCGATCGGAAAAGAAAAAAGTGAAGATCAAATAAAATCAGAGAGTGAACATCTCACATCAGCTGTCTGATAAACTTTTTTTACCTTTAATTTATGGTTATTTGAGATTCTTGGGTTCTTTGTGGATTCTTAGGTTTTTTAGCAAATTTATACCTAGATTAGGCGTAAGATTAAAAAAGTGCTCGAAATTATTAAAATTTGATTTGCAATCAAAATCTGTAAAAAAAAAATAGGATAATAGTAGAAAAGATAAAAAAAGATAGACTATATACCACTGCTATGACTCATGAAAAAATATATCAATTCTAAACTTTTTAGTGTGAAATGAATGTGTTTTGGTCATAAAACCATGGAAAATGGAAAAAAAAAAACATAATAAATACAGTTTGTATTTGTCAGTTTCCATAACCCTTTAAAGAATATCTTAGGTATGAGGATTATATTTTATTTTGTTTATTTTAATAATTTTTTTGTGCTTTCCTGTATTACTACTCTTATTCCCAGAAACTAATTGTAGACCTGAAAAACATTTTAACTATTCTCCCATAATTAATAATGAAATTCTTTTATAGCTTAAATTTATCCGTTTATTACTACTATCAAAGAGAGATTATTAATTATATCAAATAAAGAAAATAAAATATATTTTAGAGGAAGCTTTTGAGACGCTTAATCCCTGTAAGAACAAGACTTAGCTGATATTGAAGTTAACAATAGTTACTTCAACTTCAATTAAATATTCATTGTATTGTTCATAACATACATCTGATGATCTTTTGGGTAGCCTAGTCACGTTTCGCATAGAATAATAAATAGTTAAAAAGGCGAGAATTATGTGTGTGATACAGAAAGCCGTATCTGTGGCATTAAAACGTCACATCAATTCATAGCCTCTCTAATGAAGCACATAAATGATGTTTCCTGCCTCCCTACTCCATCCGTTCCTACCTCTTTGGATTAGCATAGATCGGGTCTTCGTCGCTTCAGTCCCGTTTGCATAAACCGTTATGGGCTTGTCGCTGAATTTTTTTCATGAATATACATAAGGCTAAGACATTATTATTCAAGTTAGAATTTGTGACTGAACTGCTATGTGAAGAGGATATGTAATTTGTAAAGGGTGTCTGGAATCTTCCCTATCTAAGAAGAAATTCATCTGAAAGAGCAGATACCGAATCCTAAGTAATCCATTAATCTTTTACCTTATGTATGAAGAAAAGTAGATTTTCTTTATTTTTTAATTAAATTAGATTTGTTAGTTTTATAATGTTAATAACAGTTTTTCCTAATGATCTATAATTTTACAGATAGTAGGCAATATAATTCCCAAGTTTTAAAAAATCATCCTTCTGATAAAGATTTATTATTTATTTTTAGAGTTACGAGTTATCACAGCTTAGGTGACGATACACAATGGTGTAGAGGTAAAAAGAGTTCATCGATTTGATAATAAAAAAAAATCAGGAGTTGCTAGCAAAACTCAAATAGTCCAAATACTTGAAAAGTGGTTTGGATATGCCATTATATAAAGTGAAGCATCGCGCACGTAATTATATAATTTATTATTTGAAAAACACAACAGATTGTTGATGAGGGAAAAGCAGGGTCCCAAAGAGATGATCTCAATGCTGCTAAATTGTATATTCAGCAACCCACACTCAGATTTGACGATGAAATGAATTTTAATGGGCTTTGCAGGCTTTAAAAATTGTCAGGAGTGAAATGATTTCACTGCGCTCTGAAATGTAATAAAAGGCTTTCGTTTTGATAGCGAGGTCATTTTTTTCGGTATACATAACCCAAACCAGATCCCAAATATGTATAGTTTGTTTGTATGCAGTTTTTAAACATCAAGTATATTAACTAAATAATCAAGAACCATTTGACAAACTATGTTTTCGATAGGTGACAATCAATTTATATGATGCTCCTTGTATGATTTCAGGAAATTAAAAAAAAAAAAAAAAAAGAGCAAAGAAATAAAAAATAAAACTTTGCAGATGATTCCAGATTGTTATCTTAGGTACATTTTCAGTAAAAAAACACAATAAAATTATTTATTTCATAATTATAAAAGTTTAATGATTAATTTTTTTCTTTAGAAATGGTAAAGTTTATTGTCACTCAAAACTCAAAGTGAGTGCATAATTTTTTTTCAAAGTTGTAACCTTGGATCCAGAAATTAACGAATTGTACTGTCATTTTGAATTCACCTGTACACAAAAATTGAAATAATGACCTGTTTTATGTATATTTTTCTTAAATTCCTGTTTCATTTCAGATTTTCTTTTTTATTTCAAAAAAATTTTTTTTTCTTCAGGATCAGGACCTTAGGGCAGTACCATAAGTTAAAAATATATGGTAAGTTTTTATTTTCTTTAACTTATATTTATTCTATAGGATATCTATTCTAACTAGAATGCATTTCCGGAGAGGATGGTGTTCATACAATAGTAGTTGATTTAACATGCCTCTCATTAGCTTATTTTTGAGAATTTATAAAATATTCACAGAATATATTTGATTATATTTTTTTTTTCCAAACATATTTTTAACTTTTTATTAACTAAAAATTAGCAATTTCTGAAAGTGTAGAGTAGATGCATGAGAGATTGAAAACAATCTCAGCCCTAGAGAGGAGGCGAAGGAAAATGAATATAAAATATTAAATAGCCGTAGATGGAGAGTTCCTGCTGAGGCGATTTTCTAAAAATGTAAATCCTTCAAGAGTTGATGAATAATTCACTCGCGAGCTATGAAACGTCGCCATATGCGTCACTGGCCTCCTTAAACCGCTAGCACCATCTGCCCATCCAAGGGTGTATTAACAAGTGATATCTTTATAAAGGCGAGGGAGTGAATAAAAATCAGTATTCTCTCAGCTTCTCTATATATTATTATTTCTTATCATTTAAATCAGTCCCTAATTCATCTATTCAACTAAAATTTTCATAATATCATTTATCAATTGTAATGGGTCATATATTAATTGTATTGTATCATTTATTTACTTTATTGTATCATTTATTAATTTTATTGTATCATTCATTAATTTTTAAACATAAATGCTCATATTTTGACGAAACGAGATTGAATCCTTTATTGAAATTAACCGATTGAGGACTCTAAAGGTATCTGAGATTAATTCACTTTTTGGCTGTCTTACAGCTAAACCGGATTTCAATTAACAAAAATCGCTCTTTCTCTAGATGCAATAAATTAATAGACTACACATAGACGAAATGCACATAGAAAGATTAATGGGTGACGAAAGAATCACCAAACTGATAGTTATGATCAAAATTAACTCGACTGTCAAGCGTCCTAAGTATACACCGAAACGTAAATGGAAGGATGAGTTTTAATGGGATTTCTTGTATGAAGGTTTATAGATAAGGATCGTAAGTATTATCGGCATTGAAGCTATAGGTACCCACTTTTTTTATTTATTTATTTATTTATTTATCACGTTTATAAATCTGCGTTAAGGCAAATTATATAACATTTCATAATACATAAGATTTTACGCTTTATTCTAAAATCAATTTTGAACCGAAGTTAAACATTGACATTTAATACCCTAGATGTATCTCTTTGGTAGTCAAATTAAGTTCAAGCATCTTGTTTCAATAAAACCGTTTTCATCCAGTGACTTCTTAGTCGTTTGTCGCTTAGTTGTGTTTCGAATATTTTATTAGTTTTCTTCAGTGGCTAATTCGTTATATATTTCAATATTTCCTTAAGAATATTTTGAATCATTCGTATATTTCAGGGAAAACATACCATTCATACTCCGTATCCTTTAATTGAAATATTAGACATCGTTTTGCCGAACATTAGATATTCTTGTCCATTTTCAAGTCCAATATTTCCAAAAATATAACATTGCTATTATAAATTATAGCTATTATAAACGTTTCAACTTAAAATAATCTTAATACTCATAATAATTGTACAACAAATCTCAACAAGGATATCCTAAGAAGAATATTTAATTTATGTTAAAATAATAAACTAACATAAACCTAGCCATTTAAACGAACTTTCAGTTCAGGATATTTCATGTAAAAAAAATTGACATGTCATTTTCTACGTAATAATGCTATTATCCTAATTTTGACTATGTTAATATTTAATGAGTTACTCTGTAATATTTTATCACTATTGCATTTTGGTTTACACCCGCATCATTTTAGAAAATATTTTTAAACAAAATAAAGCTTCGAGAGTTTTTAATAACTTCAATGAAAGAAAACAGGTCGATAGGTTTAGATAGTTTAACGTTGCGTCAGATACCGCGTGCGTCAGTTACGCCTGACCGAACAGTTGTGCGGGCTATGTCTTACTCAGTGCCTGAATGTCCTTAACTTTCGGTGGTATCTTGTTATGCAGTGAGGAAACATAAATACAGTACTTTGTAAGGAAGCACTGCTTTTAGAACAACGGTTGTACAAGAAGGTGATTTTTTTTTTTTTAACACAATGCTGAACTCCTAGTTTTTTCTCCAATTAAGAGTATCCACTTTATGAAGCTGGCCGCTCGAGTCCTCCATTACTGACAGGGTTAACTCACGACTACAGTTACAGAATAAATAAATATCTTCCCCTGCCGGATTCGAACTGTCTTTCGAGTAAGCAACACAGTTCCCTATCTCTATGCCACCTCAATCCCACGTGAGGGTACATGGCTATCATAAATTACAAAAATATATCAGGAAATATTCTATAATTGAATAATTAGAACATATTATAAATTAAATTAAATAAATAAACTTACAATTAATATATTACATACGTCAAACATTATAAAATATAAACTAAGATTCATCAACTTATTTATACATTCATCCTTTCATATTTTCTCTGTACCAGAATTTTCATTGTTTTGATCCCATTTTTATTATAATTAGTTAAGTACTTACTCTTATAAATTTATTATTGCATTTTCTCTAAAAAAAACTTTTTATAAAATATTGTTTTATAGATAAAAAAACCAGGCTGTACTTGACGGTAACAACTACCTTACTCACTTAATTTATCTCAAAAACGAAGTTATACCACAGATCAAAGTTTTCCCTTTTCCTCAATTTGTCAATTTTAAACTATAAATTAAATAAGGAACAAAAGAATATAATAAATAGATATTGACATACATGCCATCATATAATACCTATAACTGTATAACATGAGAAAGTAAAGATATTAAAATTTATACAATAACAATCAAAATTTAGCTTTTTGTGAGCAATTTGTTACAAGACAAACTCCAAACCAAATTTTGAGAAAATAACCAATACGTGCAATTCTGTGAAAAATAAAGTCAATGTATTTTCCCGTCAGAGTTTGGTGCAATTTGCAGCTAGAGAACACAAGACATCCAATTTCTGCTTATAATAAAACCTACCAGATATTACTTTACTATTAAAATAAGTTAGAAACTTTGTCCACTACTTTTTGTCACACTTAAAAAAATTGAACAGCGATTCTCATTTTCATCTAATAAAGAGTTAATTGTTGTTGTTCATAATTTTCATTGAATTAGTCGAGAGGCATCGCTAATAATTCTAATAGTCAATTCTCAATAACAGTTTTAGTTACATGATAAACAAGATTGGTATTTATGTTGGCAATTTTTATTTTATTATTATAAGAGATAGGGTTTCTCGGTAAACAAATGTTTCTTTTGTAAAAAAGGAAATTTTGTTTAAAAATTTTTTTTTTTTTTTTTTTTTAATAATTTATTTATTAATATTTACAACTGTATACATATATACACATCAAGTAAATTTTCTGTAAGTGGTATTATGACATAATAAAAACATGTGGAGAATCTACCCATTGATAGAACTCCAAAAACATTTCTAAAGGAGAAGATCTCGAGGCCATCTTCTTTTCAGACGGAGGATTATTAGGTAGTGAAGGAGAAGCCAGGTTAAAAACGAGTTGGTTTGGGTGGTTGGGAAGTTTATTATGGAAGGATTGGTATCTGGTTCTGGCCAAATCGGCAACATAGGGGACATTGAGGTCCTGATGGATGATTTGATTTGTGACAAAGTAAGGAGCATTAAGGATTTTACGAAGGATTTTGGACTGCAAGGATTGGATTCGAGAGGAATTAGATGGTTTAGTGGAAAAATTATTTTTAAACTTAAATTATACATTAGACATTGATTTAATTTAGAGTAATTTTATTTCAAAGTTTTTTTCCCTAAAATCATAAAGCAAAAGAATTAATCATATACTTAGGAGAATCTCTGAATTTGTTTTTCAGAACTGTTCCGACTC
This sequence comes from Halyomorpha halys, assembly GCF_000696795.3. NCBI lineage: Eukaryota > Metazoa > Arthropoda > Insecta > Hemiptera > Pentatomidae > Halyomorpha > Halyomorpha halys. The sequence goes on from NW_027111631.1 coordinate 391,303, forward strand.
CTGTCACGGACTGTACCTTACATCCTCCGATCGCGGTTTCCACTTTATAGCCCTTTCAAGATCAATCGGCCCGTACCTTCATCAATCACTGTCTGCACTAGACTTGCACACAACGCACCGGCGTAACCGAACACGGTAAATTTTGTGTCACTATTAGGAGAAGCAATATATGTATTCGGTACTTTGTATCTTATTGTAAATATGAAAACGGTATCAATTGATATGTTATTTATAAGTAAATAGGTAACTTAAAGAACTGCCTTACTGTCATCATAATATGCAATATGCGAAATCAGGTCCTGTATTTACGAGGATAATATGGATGGATACTCCACTAAAAATAAAAACTAAAGGGCCTAAAGTTTAAAGAAAATATCATCTAACATACATCTATTTACTATATGTACCCAGAGGATGAGTCTACACGTTATCTGTAATAGCATAAAGATCCGTTAACAAGGTAACATTTTAAAGACACCAACTGTCATGATATAATTGTATGAATGCCATCATGACCGAATTTAAAGTCGTGGCAGTTCTATCACGCTAGGTCTGGTATTAGGGATGATAGTGTATATTACACTGCCTCGTGTCCCGTTAAATTCGATATGTATACCTTGGCAGTGAATATTATATTTTATTTACTATAATTGCGATTTGACTTGAAATTTATATTAGTGTGTTTTCATCAATTGTGACTTCAAAATTGATTAATGTTGTAACCTTAGGAAAAGTGTTATTGTAACGGTAACTGTAATAGTCATTTTTCCAAATGCCTAGAGGTTGGGATTAGGGAGACTGTCACCTAGTGGATTGGAAACTGCCGCACTGCCTTAGTTATTGTTTGACAGGGCTTTAGGTCGTAAAATCCAATAGTCAGCAACACCCAAGTTTCATGTATTATTTGTCTAGATATTCCGATTTATCCTTTCTTATTTTGTACTTTATATTATATTGTATTATACAATACAATTGGAGTTCTGGCAATGGTCATGTAGGCTTTAGCGCACTTATTCAGCATCCACTGGCTCATTACCAGTGGTGCAGTGAGGGGGCTGCGCTGGGATCTCGAAGAGCCCTGCTCTACCCTTCATGCGTGGGGATAGAGTGGGCTCAGGAATCCTCAGGTTGAGATTGTAAATATTGTATATAATTTATTTTACATAGTTCGATTATGTTCATTTTATTTATCTATTCTTCTATTTATATCGCATAGAGATTTTATTTATTTACTTTTATTTTTATTACATTTTATTTCTTCTCTTTATTTCTCTTCTAATCTCTTTTTATTATTGGTATGAATGTGTTCAATTTTTGTATAGTTATAACCATCGACTTTAGCCATTACTACTGGTAAAAATCACTAAATACTTCATTAATGAATTAATATATATATTTTTTAGTTCTATAATCCAACATCTTATAGCTCCAGTTATTTAAGATCTTGACAACTTATTATCTTCATTTTTGGTAGGGTAGTTTTAAATACATTTGTAGGTTATTTAGGTGACTGGCAGCGTAAAAATATCCTGACAATTTCACTCCTCCTCCGTCGAAGAGAGGAGAGAATATGAAAATTTAATAAAGGGAAAAGAGGACATTGCTTTATAGAGACGAATGAAGCCGGTAAACAGAGAGTACGGAAAGGTCCATACAGTGCAAATAGGGTCCGGTCTCAATTAACTCTCTCACAGGCTCACTTCTACCTTAATACCGCTACTGTCCTATCTCATACCATTTTTCCTATTTAATTAACATTCGCATGTCCACATGTTTTACTCAAAGCAAAATTAATTCCGATGATTTTCCTGCAATACACGAATAAATGCAATCTTAGGTGTCGCGATAAAGATGTTTTTTTATCTCTTTTTCATCACAAAAATAAATACCAATATAACATTATTCAAAAGAAGAAGAGGAAGAATGACAGAGAGAAAGATTTGATCAGTGGAATTATGATTTTATTTATTTCTTTTGACCAAAAAATATTAATATTCAGAAACATTCCAAAGTAATAAATAATATTGATAAGTTTACAGATTCATAACTTCCTAGCAAAAA